>NC_065448.1:175793989-176095627 GCF_917563875.1 Diabrotica virgifera virgifera | reverse complement strand
CTATTTAAAATTGGTGGAACATGCTCAAAAATCAAATTTTATGCAAAAATGCAAAGAATCAATTAAGATGGTTTTTCAATTTTAACTAGATTTATCTTTGATTGCTTTCGAAAATGTTACTGTATTATCTTTGAAGTAATTAGACAACAATGAGATTTGTACAATATGTTTAAACTATCCCTTTTAAGCGCCATATTGGCTAACCTTACAACGATGCGATCGACACAAACGCCAGAGGTACGTTTGGCATATTCACCAATGTTATATCTCGATTTGACATAAGCGCCATTTTCTAGTTTTTAATTTATTTCAGACAGTATTTTCAGCCACATTAATGTTCATAAAATATTAAAATTTGAAAAAAAAATCACCAATTTTTTTGAGTCACTGTGCAGATAAGCAGAATTGGTAAAAATAAAAATAATCAGTTTTTTGGCTTTCTTGAAAAATCAATTTATTGTCGTTTATGCCGTTTTGGCTTGACAGCGTCGATCTAACGGTGCTCGTTTTAAAGGCCTTTTCAAACACTACAAAAGGCGTTGATAGCATTACACACCTAAAACCTACCGTTCCTCTGTTATTTCAACTTGAATACACCAATTTGAGCATGCACCAAAAAAGCAAACTCTTTTTCACCTACCATATATCTTTTTGTATTATTAACAGAACATTTACGAAGGAACGAATCTCTTTATTATTTATAATCTAAAAAAATGTTTTATACAGTGTTTTTAGTTCGATGTATAGTTTTTAAGGTATTCACAAAAAACCGTCCGAAAAGGTGTAATTTTTCAATGAAAATGGCCAATTTTCAACTACGCATAACTCAAAAAGTATCGAGTTCTCAAAAAAAAAAGTATAGACCAGTTTTTGCTTAGAAATAGGTTTTCTAGCCACTTTCGTTATTTTGACCAACAAATTTTTCACCCCCTTGAAGGGGTGGGAACCGCCCCAAGATAAAAAGCGCCATAGTATATAGGGTAGATTTTGTTTCTTGAGCAATTCCCTACCTTCTGTGAAAATATCAAGTACATCGATGTAGTAGGATGGAATTCGGAGCCAAGTACCCTCATTCACTGCCCTATAATAATGCTCTGCTATCATCGCGTGAGAGAGAACACACACAAGATTATAGCAAAATTTCTATTTACTGTAACTTTTCGAGTTTTTGAGCTACAGCAACGAGTTTTATGTCATTGGAAAGGTAATTTTGGATTCTTTCAAAATATGTAAAAATATACAGGGCGTATCTAAAAAAATTGAGATTTTTTTTTCATTTCCGTTTCAACCGGAAGCCATATTTTGGGTAAAATTTATTGTTATAATAGATAATAAAGTATCATGTATATCTGCAAAATTTCAGATTTTAGTTTCTATTACAAAGGAAGTTACGGGCAGCCGAATATTTTTTTATAAAAAATTCATAACTCCCCTCTTATGGGGAATTAAGAAATCTGGCTGATGTCATTCCATTTACCTAGAGGATATCAAAACTACATCAAAAAATAAACAAATTCCTTGGAGCCATTTTTGAGAAAATCTAGTTCAAAATTATGTCAAATTTTGACCCCTTAAATATAGGCAACCCATAACTTTTTCTGAAAAATAATAATCTTCCTCTTAGAGCCCCATCTTTAGGCTATATAACGACTTTTTCAAATTAAACTTATCTTAAACAAGTTTTTAGATAGGTAGAGAAATGTGTCGGGTGGGCAGTCGGCCATTTTGGCCGCCATTTTGAATTTGGAAATGTCAAATTTCGTATTTAGATTAACCTATCAATGAGCTAACTTTGAGTTAAATTTCATTCGTTTCGGTCAAAATTTGCAAAAATGGACCCTAAATAACCCCCCTATTTCGGCCCCCCTTTGAGAGATTTTTTTTAAAAGCTTAGTTTCTCGACAAAATTCTCTTAAACTTACTCATACCGAATTTCATTGAAATCGGTCCGGTAGTTTTTGCTGGGCGGTGGCGACATACGTACGTACATACGTACGTACATACGTACGTACATACTTCCGACATGTTTTTTTTATTTGCTTTTTAGACTCAGGGGGACTCAAAACGTAAAAAAAAGTGAAATCTGAAAAAAAAATTTTTGCACGATCCTATAACTTTATCTATTATACTATACTACGTATATAGTACGATAAAGTAAAAAACATGTCGGAAGTATGTACGTACGTATGTCGCCACCACCCAGCAAAAACTACCGAACCGATTTTGATGAAATTCGGTATGAGTAGGTTTAAGAGAATTTTGTCGAGAAACTAAGCTTTTAAAAAAAACCTTTCAAAGGGGGGCCGAAATAGGGGGGTTATTTAGGGCCCATTTTTGCAAATTTTTACCGAAATGAATGAAATTCAACTCAAAGTAAGCTCATCGATAGGTAAATAAAAATACGGAATTTGACATTTCCAAATTCAAAATGGCGGCCAACATGGCCGACCGCCCATCCGACACATTTCGCTACCTATCTAAAAACTTGTTTAAGATAAGTTTAATTTGAAAACGTCGTTATATAGCCTAAAGATGGGGCTATAAGAGGAATGTTATCGTTTTTCAGAGAAAGTTACGGGTTGCCTATATTTAAGGGGTCAAAATTTGACATAAATTTGAACTAGATTTTCTCAAAAATGGCTCCAAGGAATTTTTTTATTTTTTGATATGTTTTTGATATCCTATCGGTAAATTGAATGACATTAGTCAGATTTCTTAACTCCCTATAGGAGCCGAGTTATGTATTTTTTATAAAAAAATGTTTGAGTGCCCGTAACTTCCTTCATAATAGAAACTTAAATTTTAAATTTTGCAGACATATATGGTACATTATTATCTATTATCACAATAAATTTTACCAAAAATATGGCTTCCGGTTGAACCGGAAATGAATAAAAAATCTTAATCTTTTTAGATGCGCCCTGTATATTTTTACATATTTTGAAAGAATGCAACATTACCTTTCCAATGACATAAAATTCGTTGCTGTGCCTCAAAAACTCGAAAAGTTACGGTAAATAGAAATTTTGATATAATCTTAAGTGTGTCCTCTCTCACGCGATCATAGCAGAGCATTATTGTAGGGCACTCAATGAGGGTATTTGGCTCCGAATTCTATCCTACTACATTGATGTACTTGATATTTTCACAGTAAGTAGGGAATAGCTCAAGAAACAAAATCAACCCTATATACTATGGCGCTTTTATCTTGGGGCGGTTCCCACTTCTTCAAGGGGGTGGAAAATTTGTTGGTCAAAGTAAGCACGGAAGTGGCTAAAAAACCTATGTCTAAGCAAAAACTGGTCTATACTTTTTTTTGAGAACTCAATACTTTTTGAGTTATGCGTAGTTGAAAATTGGCCATTTTCATTGAAAAATGACACCTTTTCGGACGGATCTTTTGTGAATACCTTAAAAACTATGCATCGAACTAAAAACACTATATAAAACATTATTTAGATTATAAATAATAAAGAGATTCGTTCATTCGTAAATGTTGTATATATAATACAAAAATAGATATGGTAGGTGAAAATAGTTTGTTTTTTGGTGCATGCTCAAATTGGTTTATTCAACTTAAAATAACAGAGGAACGGTAGGTTTTAGGTGTATAATGCTACCAACACCTTTTGTAGTGTTTAAAAAGGCCTTTAAAACGAGCACCGTTAAATGTCGGTTACATACAAATTAAGCGAGATATGGTGTAAAAAAATATATGACTAATGTACTTTAAGGAAAAATGAAAAGTATATACATTTAACTCCCCATCCAACATAATTTAAATGTATTGTTTTTCTTTTGCAATACCTTTTAATATAGTGTTACTTCTACTTTCAAAAAGTTGAACGAGATTAAAATGAATGGTTTTTGTAGAAAATGTGATCAAATTATAGAATAAATTTTTAAATTTCCTTAAAAATCTTCCTTTTTCTCCATGTAATTCGAAAATAAAAATATTTCACCCCTGAGAAGTGGTGGAAACCGCCCCCATGATAAAAGCGCCATAGTATATAGGATTGACTTTGAATTAGGAGATTGGGCTACTCCCAAAATTTCCTTAAAATCCATGCAGTAGGATAGAATTCGGAGATAATATCTTGGCTGGCATAATCGAAATAGAATGAAATGTAAATAATGTAAGCTATTAATTTCTCAGAAAAATGAACTAATTTGAAATTCTAAAATATCAAAATAACGAGTAACTTTGTTATTTTTATAGAATGCCAGTATCTAGTACCAGAACGATAATAGATCGGTACGATAAAGTTCTCGGGCGACCCTTCCGTCCAGCGTTTTTAATTTAATTTTCCATTTCCAACAATCGTTTTTTTCAATTATAACGCCATCTATCCATAATTCGAAAAAATGTTTAGAATAAAAGTTACCTATTTTTTCGTAAGGAATCCAAATCTGCAATAAAAATGGGGGTTCCTATTTAAGATCCCTCTCCCCCCCTCTCCTCAGGAGAGGAGGGCACCCCTCTCAGTAGGAAATCGTCTTAGGTATCATTCGATAGATTTTTAAAAAATATTGAGCACATACAGTGGGTGATGCCATTGTTTGTCAGTGCTGCACAGCCTAGCTTGCAACTCGTGTGCCTATTATTTTGTATTCTTGGTATTTAGAGTTATAATAAACTTTGAGGGTTTTCATTGCTCTCTAGTGATATTCTGACAGACCTATACTATTTTTGTGAATTTAGTAAAAATTGCGCGTTCCTTACACTAGTGGTACCAGAACATCATGGGCAATCCAAAGACATCTCACCAAGGAAAATAGCAGAAATAAAACTTTAATATTCAATACTAATCACTCCAACAGAAACATAGCACCCATTTCTAAAGTTTCAAAGGCAACGTGGACAGTATAAAGAAATAACGTACATACAATTATTATACAAAAGTAAAATTTTCTGAGGTGGCTCTAATAATATGATCACCCACTGCATTTTTAAGTTTTTCGATCTGTCATTCATTTCGCGAAATATTCGCTTTTTCTTGTTAAACTTTGGGACTCACTCATTTTGAAACCCGTCAGATTTTTGAAATATACACTCTTTTGTTCTCTAATGGCATTGAAAAAAAAGATGATTTGTAGAATCAGATTTAATCACTCACTAGCACCTTCACACTTATTTAAATTAAAAATGGTAAATTCCCCAAACTGCGAATGTGGGGAATATAGCACACTAGAACATATGATATTAAATTGCAATAAAAATAGAACGAAGATCAATATGTTTATGGAATTAATTATGAAAATTAAATTTTTAGTAAAACCATGAATTCATAGTGTCTAACAATTTAGAAGTTTATAAGTTTTTATATCAACACATTTTTATATCAGCAGTTTAAATATAAGAATTTGAAGTATTAGTTTATAAAGAAAATGTATACCAAAATTGTACATATGTAATTGGAAAAGATAAAAAAAAAATGAAAAAAAAAGTAAACGAAAAATAAAAGAAAAAATCATTCTAATATAAAAAAAATATTGGTCCAAAAAGATAAAAAAAAGAGACAAAAAAGATCAAAAAATCAATAAATAGATAAAAGAAAAGAGATATGAGCACAATAAAAAAATATAATAAAATAATAAATAAATATTTCAAAAAAAAACAAAAAAAAAAATACAATCACTGGAAGTGAAACTGGACAATACGGGAGAAATATAACCACTAGATTCGGAACTGGATAATATTAGAAAACTGTGTACGAACATTAATTTTATGTGATTTGCAAGTTTGCCAATTGTAGAATGTAGAGTATTGCGACACCGAGAGTAAGACCGAGAACACGTAGCAGCGAAGTTGGCGGATACTCAATGCCATATTTAGGTCTCTGTTACATAACACCTTGGACATTCTTCTAAAAGCGGCTCTGGCCTGCTCTATCCTAGATCTAATTTCGCCGTGACTTTCTGCGTTACAATTTAATTGCTGTCCAAGGTAAACGATTTTATCAACTTGCTCAAGTTTGGAATTATTTACATATAGACGGTTTTATATTCTGTTGTTTACTTATTACAAGTATTTTGGTTTTCCCTATGTTCAGATTCAGACCTGCTTCCCTACAATTCTCAACAACGCTATCAAGTCAGTAGTGTTTGCAGATCTCCTTGACTAGAAGCTAGGAGTACTGTATCGTCCGCATATTGCAAATTATTGACGACTTCACCGTTCACAATTATTATTCCTTCTTGTTTTTCAGAAAGTGCATTTCTGTGAAAATTCTTTCGGAGTAAACGTTGAAAAGCAGGCGTGACAAGAGGCATCCCTGCCGTACTCCTCTTTTAATATTAAGAGCCTGTGATTCAACACCATCTACTAAAACTGAAGTTGTTTGATTCCAATATAAATTTGCAATTATTCGAACATCTCTGCCGTCCAAGCCAATGTCTTTTAGAACTTAGATCAATATAGAGGGCTTAACACGATCAAATGCCTTTTGGAAGTCAATAAAACAACAGCATATGTCTACAGATATATCTCGATATATTTGATCAAGTACGTTCATCCCAAACACTGCCTGTCTCGTTCCAAACCCGTTACGGAAACCAAACTGTGTGTCACTTAGGTATTCCTCGCATTTATTGTAGATACGACAATGTATTACCTTCAGAAAAATTTTCAATAAATGGTTTAACAAACTGTGGTTCCATAATCAGTACAGGCTTTGCTGTTGTCCTCTTACTCAGGGAGGAACTAAGTGAAGGACCTTAATCCAAACCAACCGCCACAGGAACACTTTCGGTCAATCCGACACATAATCCTTTCCTCCTTTTTTACCATAATGATATTGTTTAAAAACATTAATAATATTGATATAAAATGTTAATAAATTTTATTTTTGTTATAAGAATCAAAGGTAAATATGATTAGGCGAATGAAGCCTTAGGTTTCGCAGTCAATATCCCAACCACACACACATACACTCTTTTGCATGTACTTAACTTGCCTTATCTTAATCTGATTTAGATTTTTTTTCGGGCCCCCCTTAACGAACTCCCCTGTGTTAAGAGCCAATATATGGTAGAGGTACATCTGCAGGGTATCAGGTTTCTCCCCGTATGATAATCTGACGGGCTCGAGTAACTGCAAAAATCCCCGCTTGCATTAAAACTACATTTATTTCTGTTGAATTCGATATCCCGTTGAATATTTAGATACTTTTTCAACTTCATCAGGAACAAACTACAGAATTAACTAACCTAATCCACTGAAATATTTTCAACTGCTCAAAATTGGCAGAGAAGACGAAAACCTTTTGCACCATGTTTTCGACTCTCAAGAATCCGAATCTGAAATTAGTTTTCCGAGAAAATGCCGAGAAATCCGGAAAAATGGAAAATAGAGATTTTCCGCAATTTTCCTGAAAACTACAATAGCAAGCGCAAAAAAATGTAAACCATTGTGTTTATTGAACGACATTACATAAAAATAGATGTTTAAATATTAAAAATAGATAATTATAGTAATAATTATATAGGGTGTCGATAGGGAATTAATAATTATATTAAGATAATAAAAGTTTTGATTCAAAAAGTATGTAGAGTGGGGGATAAAAAAAATTGAACGTATTAAAAATGAGAGCTGAAAGACGTATGTGGCACCCTCTGGATAATACATCATTTTTGGTGGCGAATTTAGATTTCTCATCCCAAAAAACCCCGCTTACCAAATTTTGTGTTGTTATCCCATGCCTGTCAGGAAATATTTAAGAATAAGTAAAATAAAAGTTTAACTTTGACACCCTGTATTTCGGTTATTATCAACTTTCGTACTAAAGTAAATTAGCTTAAATCGACCTATTTTAACCCCAGGAATCTAAGATTAAGCTATGGCCTATTCTTTACCAAACACCCTGTATAGAGAATTGAATAATCTTTCAAATAAGCTAGCAAACGACTCCTATTCTCATTAAAAAAAATCATGAAGCCACTAGTATGATATAGATATTATATGCCGACAAATCATAATTTAAAAATAAAAATCGACCGGTTTCGGAATTTATTTCCAAAATGGAAACATTCATCACAAATTCGAATTTCCATTCCCGAAAAAATGAATTTATTTCAACTTTCACGTGCTCACTGTATATGTTTTAATATGTATGTATATGCGTTTTCCCTATTTCCCTTTGATGTCAAGTTTATCATATAGGCTTTTATGTGCTTCTACTTAGCTTTATCTTTTTGTTACAGTTAAATTAGCTTCATTGTTGGTAACCTTTTATTTTCAAAGATCATATACCCATTCCTTCCAAATCTTTATATATTTCATTTTTTCATTCATTTTTTCTTTTCCTATTTTTACCACCATCAGATTACTCTACTTTTGCCATTTCGTATATCAACCGAAAACAATCTGCAGCGTGTTTCATTAGCCCTGAACTGGTGAAGTGGTGTCATATACGACTTCACCATAGGGTGACCAAATCATAAACTTGAAAAAACGGAACACATCCTATAATCCGGTCAACTTAGACATCAAAATGCTTGGCAAATAACAAAAATTGCCGTAGAGCCAAATTTTGGTGGAGAGCTAGGGTATACCATAACAAATAAAGTTTAAAAAGTCCCCATCGATCCCATGTGTGCGTCAAAAGTTATTCGGGGTCAAAGGTCAAAATTTGAGATTTTTTGGATTTTTTTCGAAAACGGTAAGTTTTATCAAAAAAAAAACCATAAACCAAAGTTGTAGATCTTAAAATTCTCTACAAAAATAGTCCTTACTATACCATAAACCAAAGTTGTAGATCTTAAAATTCTCTACAAAAATAGTCCTTACTATTTTTTTCCTAAGAGTTGCCCTTCCTGAGATATCGCGATTCAAAAAGTCACATTATACATGATATGCACACGTTTCCACACCACACCTGAGGTAGTGTACTCGGCGCGTTTTTTTACCGTGGCGTGGTTTCCCCTGTAGGCCTACTCCACTAACTGTTTTGACAATTTTAGGATAATTTAAGGAAACAATACCGCTCAAGTTCTAGATATTACCTTATTATTGATATTGATTATTGATATTGCTATTGATTATTAGGTTAACTATTGTTTTGATTTCTTTAGATATTTTAATCAGATATTTCTTTAGATATTTTAATCAGATTCATATTCTTGAAAGTCTACTTCAACAGTCAAGTATTCTTCGATTTCATCTTCTTCCTCTTCCTCTTGCTGGATGTTCAAAAATTGTTCAAATGTGACTGAGTCATTGGTGTCTTCATTAAAATCACAGGAGTCTTCCTCTGTTGTACTAAACTGGACATTTGAGCAAGACTGACCTTGGCAGTTGGTACACACTAGAGAACACAGCAACCCGACTTTTTTACATCCACATTTGGCACTACAACCTTTTTTGCAATTGCAAAAAATAGTGTTAAGGAGTTTTTCTGGAGCAGGTGGGAGTAAGGTTTTAATCGGTTCCAGAGTATTATATATTAATTTCCAACCCTAGTCTTCTGGATTCACTTCATTGCCTAGCCATGTTTGAACTTGATAATATACTCGATACAAATGTTGAAAAGCAGATGCTGATGTTGGAGGAAGACATGATAGTTGTACTTGTTTCTTGTTTCGCGTATTTTTTACAAAAGTTAAGTATCGGTATTTATCAAGACAAATAATGTTTTTTGGAGCTCCATAAACCGCAAGAAGAAAGCGAATTCCTTCCGTCATTATTGTTTGCGGTGTAGAATAAAGTTCTGTAAAAACTGTACAGCAGTCAGTCAAATCTTTTTTTTTTTTCGAATAATTTAAGTACTGACGTTTTGCCCCTTCTGTACATTGCGGACGTAGTGTCGCAGCAGGTTATCGCAGCTAAAAATAAAATGTACTTTTGGCATTTGGGATAAGCCGATAAACTATTCGAAGAATATATCTCTGTTCGCTGTTGAGCCCTTCCAGGTTTCAGAAAATAAATAACTTTATCTACTGGTGTCCTTGCAGTAATCAGTACCAACAAATCAACACCTTCACCAACTACAATTGTTGTGTTTGTTGCCTTAAATTTTTCAATTGCTGTCTCAATTATAAGGATATCTGCGTCATTTTTAGCTTGTTTCACTTCAATATTCGCAGCTGTTAATTTGTCAGTTAGCATTTCAACTTTCTTTCAGCTTTCTTCTTGCGGTTTATGGAGCTCCAAAAAAAATTATTTGTCTTGATAAATACCGATACTTAACTTTTGTAAAAAATACGCAAAACAAGAAACAAGTACAACTATCATGCCTTCCTCCAAGCAGCATCTGATTTTCAACATTTGTATCGAGTATATTATCAAGTTCAAACATGGCTAGGCAATGAACTGAATCCAGAAGACTGGGGTTGGAAATTAATAGATAATACTCTGGAACCGATTAAAACCTTACTCCCACCTGCTCCAGAAAAACTCCTTAACACTATTTTTTGCAATTGCAAAAAAGGTTGTAGTGCCAAATGTGGATGTAAAAAAGTCGGGTTGCTGTGTTCTCTAGTGTGTACCAACTGCCAAGGTCAGTCTTGCTCAAATGTCCAGTTTAGTACAACAGAGGAAGACTCCTGTGATTTTAATGAAGAGACCACTGACTAAGTCACATTTGAACAATTTTTGAACATCCAGCAAGAGGAAGAGGAAGAAGATGAAATCGAAGAAGACTTGACTGTTGAAGTAGACTTTCAAGAATATGAATCTGATTAAAATATCTAAAGAAATCAAAACAATAGTTAACCTAATAACCAATAGCAATATCAATAATCAATATCAATAATAAGGTAATATCTAGAACTTGACCGGTATTGTTTCCTTAAATTATCCTAAAATTGTCAAAACAGTTAGTGGAGTAGGCCTACAGGGGAAACCACGGTAAAAAAACGCGCCGAGTACACTACCTCACAGGTGGTATGGAAACGTGTGCATATCATGTATAATGTGACTCTTTGAATCGCGATATCTCAGGAATGGCAACTCTTAGGAAAAAAATAGTAAGGACTATTTTTGTAGAGAATTTTAAGATCTACAACTTTGGTTTAAGGTTTTTTTTGATAAAACCTACCGTTTTCGAAAAAAGTCCAAAAAATCTCAAATTTTGACCTTTGACCCCGAATAACTTTTGACGCACACATGGGATCGATGGGGACTTTTTAAACTTTATTTGTTATGGTATACCCTAGCTCTCCACCAAAATTTGGCTCTCCGGCAATTTTTGTTATTTGAAATGTCTATACAGGGTGTCCAGAAACTCTACCGACAAACGAAGACAGGAGATTCCTCAGATAATTTTAGGACAATTTAACCCAATTCACCTAGTCCGAAAATGCTTCATAAGGAAGCTAGAGCTCTTTGAAGATGGCGTCATGTAATTAGTTTTTCTTAAATACCTCCAGAACGCTTCTATTTAGAAAAACGAAAATTGGTGTACATATTTACTTTCCAGAAATGAATCGATTCCATCCATTACGAATTTCAAGTACCGGTCATAGGTGTCCTTTTTGGGTAGGGGCAACGGTTATTTAATCGCCTAACTTTTTTGTCTTTAATTTTTAAGCATTTTTGATTCCGAATTATTAAATTGTGAGGTATTCTAGTACTAAAAGGTACTCTTACTTTAAGTCGATAGCACACCGTTTTCTAGAAAAATCGATTTGAAAATTTTTCGTTCTTTGAATTTCAAATAAGAAGATTCAAAAAAAATTATTTAGAAAGATGAAAACTGGTACATTTATTTATATTCCAGAGATTAATCGATTTCATTAATGGCGAATTTCTAGTTCCGGTCATAGGCGTCCGTTTTGGGTAGGTCAACAGTCAGTTTATAGCATAACTTTATTATCTTTAATTTTTAAGTATTTTTGACACTAGATTATTCAATTATGAGATATTCGAGTACTAAAAGTTACTCTTGCTTTAGATTGGTAAAATACATCGTTTTTTTATTAATTTTTTTCAATTTTTTTTTTCAAATTCCCAAAACCAAAAACTTTCAAATCGATTTTTCTAGAAAACGGTGTGTCCTACCGACTTAAAGTAAGAGTACCTTTTAGTACTAGAATAACTCACAATTTAATAATCCAGTATCAAAAATGCTTAAAAGTTAAAGACAAAAAAGTTATGCGATAACATATTCGTTGCCCTACCCAAAACGGACGCCTATGACCGGTACTAGAAATTCGCAATGGATGGAATCGACTCATTTCTGGAAAGTAAATATGTATACAAATTTTCGTTTTTCTAAATAGAAGCGTTCTGGAGGTATTTAAGAAAAACTAATTACATGGCGCCATCTTCAAAGAGCTCTAGCTCCCTTAGGAAGCATTTTCGGACTAGGTGAATTGGGTTAAATTGTCTTCAAATTATCTGAGGAATCTCCTGTCTTCGTTTGTCGGTAGAGTTTCTGGACACCCTGTATAGACCGGGTTACTAGGAGCAGTAGCGCACCTAGAATACATGACGATAGGCAAGGACGACACAACAACTCAGAAATATCTAATAACACAGAACCATCAATTTGAAACTATATCCACCTTTAGCTACTTGGGAGTAACAATAGGGAAAACCGAAAAAGAGAGAACAGAGGAAAGAATTCTGAAAAGCAAAAAATATATGGAATGAATAAAAATTTGCTGAGAAGCAAAACTCTAAGAAAGAAAACAAAGATGAACCTATATAAGACCTTAATAAGACCTGTTGTTACATATGGAATGGAAACAACGACGAATAACAAGAAAGATGAATATAGCCTTCTGAAATCTGAAAGAAAAATAATGAGAACAATATACTTGGCCAGAATGTAACAAGAGAGGGAGGAATAAGAATGAAAACAAATGCCGAAATTGAAGAAGAATTTAAGAGAGAAAATATAGTCAGATACATAAAATCAACCCAACGTAAATACGGGACATTTAGGCCTCCCGAGAGACTTTGTCGGGACCCCGGGACAAATCGTTAAAAAACGGGACAATCCCGTTTTTACGTAACGTTTGGTCACCCTACGCTACCACTACCAAATATTGGTGATATTTCAAGGTAACGGCGATGTAATCACCAGTCTCTTTTAGGAATGCATCGGTTAAGTAGTTTTATGAGAGCGGTTACGAGGAAAAAGCCTTGTGAATTATTATTTTACTTTTATTTCGTGCTAAATATTGGATGGGGTATATTACAGAGAACCGCCTACAGCAAATTATGCAAAAATTCAAAGATTGCGCTGGACAGGACACCTTATAAGAATGGATAACGACAAAACACCTAGTAGAGCACTTAGCGGCACTATGATGGGACGTCGGCCAGTAGGAAGATCAAGAAAGAGGTGGATAGACGAAGTGAGAACCGATGCCAAAGAGATATTTAGAGTAGACAACTTGAGAAGAGCAGCCAGAGACAGAGATACTTGGAGGCGGATGCTGGGGGAGGAAAGTGCCCGACTTGGGCTATAGCGCCATAGGAGAGAGATACTAGCTGGGGTACGTGAAGGCACCACATCACCGTGTAATTTTTTTATTATGTAATTCTGGTTTTTTGTAGAAAAGTGGCCAGTAGGTAATAAAAAAAATATCCTACAATGATCCCAACTTTGAGGAGACTGTTTTGCAGTGGTTTAGCGATTTAGATAGCGGTACTGAAGAGGAAACAATATATTGTATATACGATACAATAGCCATACCTGCAGAGAACATTTGGTCGAATAAATCTAGTGTAATTTCTTAACAAATTACACTTTTTAAACGCTTTTCTTTAGTTCAATCGTTTGGGTCAAATCTTTAGACGTTAATTTGACTGCCTTTTCTTCAATGCAAATGAATAAAAATTTGCAGACATATGAATCTGCGGGAACAATACACGAATAGTCAATAATTTTTTTTATATTTATTAATTGATTAAATAAAAAACGATTTTAATGGAAAATGCTTAAATTCTCTTGTTTTTTACAATGTAGAAACTTGAAACTTTTATAGATTGTAGCTAATTATATGATTTATACATAATTTCACTTTTTACGTTAATTGTTTACGTTATGATTCATAAATAAACCATAAAATTTCAAATTTTTTGCCGATTCCGACTACTTTTCATGTTTGTACATCTAGCCCAGTAAATGAACGGGAAATGCGGCGATACCGTGTAATTTTCAGGGGCAACTCCGAATTGCATGAAAATTTGGATTTAGGTTCTACTTACCCTCCACTTCAAAGTTGAAATTGTGCCGTTCGTTGCTTTTACTTGGGGGGTGACAGTCACCCCTTCTCGGGGGTGAAAAAACATACGTTTTGGGGGTGAAAAAACAAGATAAGACCGGAAATGGATAAATTGACTGATTTTAAGCAACTTTTGTTCTATAGAGTTTTTTACGTAAGTCAATACTTTTCGAGTTATTTGTCATTGAAAATGTTGATTTTTCGACAAAAAAACTACGTTTTCAGACGGTTTTTCGGAAATAACTCAAAAAGTAAATATTTTATCGAAAAAAATATTCTTAGCAAAAGTGTAGCTTATAAAAAACAAAAAAAAAAAAAATGGTGTGTCAGTAAAGTCTATCAATCAAGTAAAAACAAAGTTGTAGATCATGAAAAATACGTTCTTATTCGTCTAATTCCAAATCGAATATTTCAAGGTGAAATCACCGAAAAATTAAGCACTTTTCGGGAAAAACCCATTTTAACTTTTTTAAAGTGTTTATAAAAAGCTTTATTTTAATTGTTAACAAAAGTTTTTAGCTTTAAAAATAAGCGAATTACGCTCAAAATAAAGTTGGCCCTCTTTTTTTTTGTAAAAAATCATGAAAATCTTCCCATGTTTAGCTCCCCAAATAAAATTAATCGCTACCGCTTTACAAACAATTTACTTACCTATTTATTTTATTTATGATCTGCCAGTCTTACCGGTTTAAACTGTTTATTTTTGAAAGGGTTATAGTTGAAAAAGCTTGAATGGGTCACTAATCACGAGTGTATGCAAATTTTGAACAGCCATATCTTAACCAATTTTTGTCTTACTGAGAAACAAAATTAAACTAGCATATTTATAATAGCAAAATCTATATTTTTTACTGTTTCAGATTTTTCTTATCACTAATACTTTTTAAGTTATTTTGAAAAAAGGAAATTTTTCAAAAATTTTTAGAAAATTTTTTTACTATAAAACCAAATTTTTTCAAAAATGAGCACTTCAAACCAATCAAACTTACAGATTATATAAACAATACACATACAGTTAAAATAAATGGTAAAGCGGTAACGACTAAATTCATTTAGGGTGCTAAATAGAGGGAGGTTTTCACGATTTTTTTTACCAAAAAAGGGGCAAACTTTTCTTTTCAGTGTAACTCGTTTATTTTTGATGCTGGAAACTTTTGTAAAAAACAAGTAGTAAGCTTTTTTTAGATACTTTAAAAATGTTAATAAGGTTTTCCCGAAAAGTGCTTCATTCTTCGGTGATTTCGCGTTGAATTATTCGATTTGGAATTAGACGAATAAGAACGTATTTTTCATGAGCTACAACTTTGCTTCTACTCAATTTGTAGACTTTACTGGTACACCATCTTTTTCGTTTTTTTATAAGCTACACTTTTTTAAAAATATTTTTTTCGATAAAATATGTACTTTTTGAGTTTTTTGCGAAAAACGGTATGAAAACGTAGTTTTTTTGTCGAAAAATCAACATTTTAAATCGCGAATAACTCGAAAAGTATTGACTTACGTAAAAAACTTTATAGAACAAAAGGTGCTTAAAATCAGTCAATTTATCCATTTCCGGTCTTATCTTGAACGTATGTTTTTTCACCCCCGAGAAGGGGTGACTGTGACCCCCCAAGTAAAAGCAACCAACGACACAATTTCAACTTTGAAGTGAAGGGTAAGTAGAACCTAAATCCAAATTTTCATGCAATTCGGAGTTGCCCCTGGAAATTACACTCCAAAACGGTCATTTATTGCGCTAATCATGTTTATAAACATCCTAAGCGGCGACGATTTTGAACGCTCATATCTTTGTTTATATAAACATTGGCGCTTATTCGTGTCAAATTTCAATACGATACGAAGAAAACTTCAAAACCAAAACTCGAATTAAAAAAATTTGTATTTTTAACGTAGTCTTAGAAAACCCACCGGTAGAGACGTTTCGTGCTACAATTAACATTACAATTCGCTTTGGCGTATTAATTCAACGTTTGTTACGAACCCTTAATGGATGGAGTGGAAATTAACAGAGTCTACACCTTGTAATAGTAAAGCATTAGAAGGAAGATATGGAAAGACTGTAAAAACTGTAGTAGGTGTAAATAATGATTTTGATTTAAGAAATGTATGAAGAAATTACAGAAAATGTACAACGTATGTATCAAATGTTGAAATAAATGCAAAAATTGTTTCTCATCCTTTTTTTTAAACATGACGATATATTTTAATGTTTGAAAAGTGTAAGACTAAAAAGTAAAAAATAAAAAAATATGAAAATTTTTTTTAAGAAACGCTTTTTTTTTAGCAACGAGTGACTAAGATTAAAAATATTAAAAAAAATCACCTAAAGGCAAAAAATAAAAAAAATTCAAACTCGAAGGATTATTCGAAAAAAACTGATTAAATATACAAAAATCTCACACATTCGTTAAAAAATTGAAAAAAATCTAACACATTTGTTAAAGAAAAGCGTGGGGCGCTTCATCGAATAAACGATTTGAGGATAGATACTTTTTTACTTTTCGCGCCCCACGCTTTTCTTTAACGAATGTGTTAGATTTTTTCAATTTTTTAACAAATGTGTGAGATTTTTGTATATTTAATCTGTCTAACAGTTTTTTTCGAATAATCCTTCAAGTTTGAATTTTTATTTTTTGCTTTTTAGTTGATTTTTTTTAATATTTTTAATTTTAGTTACTCGTTGTTAAAGAAAAGCGTTTCTTAAAAAAATTTTTCATATTTTTTTATTAGAATTATTTTTAGCTTTGTTGAAAAATAATATGCTTTCATTTTGTGGTTTTTGAAGTTTAACTGTTAAAATTCTGAACGAATTTGTTTTAGTTACTAATAAAGTTTATGTTTGTCAAAATCAAGGGTTTTATTCAGAACATGTTATTTTTTTTATTATTTGTAGTTTAAAGTAATATGTAAATACACAACATCAATTTTTCAAATTTATAAAAAAGTAAGCCGATAAACATTATTTCAAAATGGGGTACGTTAAGGCCCCACGCAACGTATTACGCACCTCAACGGTTAAGGGCTAGAATCTCTTTTAGATAACGCTCAGACACGGATCAGGTGGCGGTTTTCAATTTAATTATTTGCCCACGAAGTAACAAGTGGAAAATTATTTAAGGGCACTACTTTTGATTAAAATATAATGCAATAGCCTTAACGGATCGTGAGGTAAATCAAATTATGCAGAAGTGAGGAGTTAAGGGCTGGAAGGGGACAAACGGTGTAGTAGTGGGAGGAAATATTGACTATTAGACAGAAAAGACCACAGCGTAACTATAGCGACGCTTTTTGAAACAGGGCCGAAATGAGGGAGATGTGCGAGTAGGCGTATGAGTGCATTTTATTCTTAAAACTATGTGCTGTTTCACATTATAAGAGTTTTGAACGTGCGAGAGTTTTCTCGTGCGATAGTTTTGACGCACCTATCCTTTTCACACAATAAGAATTGAGTCACACGAAGATATTTTGCTGTGTTGATTGGTATATTATTTTTATTTACACTTTGTGGCTGAGGTAGGTACATGATACGATGTCTGATATGTATCATTACGATGTATCATTACACATGGGTATTTTTTGTCCATACTTTTGTCCTAATGTACTATAATGCGTATTTCATTCATTTGCCATTTCTATTTTTGTCAGTTATTATTTCTTATGTTTTTAATTAAAAGCCTTAATTTATTTTTATAATCGTTGTTCTACTAAGTTATTCGTAGGATCTTGGATTAGCTCATCTAATTAGCTCATACAATCTATGTAACAAACTATTCTAAATGGGAAATAAGCCACAATTGAACTAAAAAAATGATTTTTTTGCACGATTGATCATATTTTACTGTTTACCCTGACAGATTTTACGTCAGTAGGTGACATTTACTAGCAACTCGACGGTAAGTAATCCAACTCGACGGTAAGTACTCCAACTCGACGGTAAGTAATTCACTTACCGTCGAGTTAAAAAATCTCTTAATTTTAATTTATTTTTTGAAAGAATAAAGAAAACTAACAAATTATTTATTAATATTGAAAATTATGGTACAATTTGTTAATTTTTCTCTTCAAATACGCGATCAAAGTTGAAAACTTGGAAATATCAATGCCATCATAAAGAAAAACGGTGGATTTAATCATTGAATATTCTGCCCAGAGGCTTCCAGGAGCTTTCAACTGCATATGTCTTTGAACGAAATATGCCAATAGAGTCTTTTCTTCGATTCTTAAATTCTTGCCTTCGCACCATTTTTTAAAACTTTGGTAGGTATTTTGATAACGGATTTTGGATTTTTCGGGAATAATTGCGGAACACCCTTCTTCCCAAGCCCGTTAAATTTCTTCAAATTCACTTTCGCTCATATTTTAATTTATAATAATCAAAATTGTACTTAAAATTATTGACAACTAAATAAAAACTCAATTCTCCATTGTTGTTATGCACCTTAGTTACTACCTAACAACCAAAGTATCTATCTTGATAAAATGAATGAAACTAGTCAATATTACGAAAATGTTTAATTTTATAATTTATAATGGTATCAATCGTGCAAAAAACGTTATAAGCATGTCGAACGTTAAGGGTAGCCGATCTCAGACAATAATTGTCTTCGATCGGTATAAAACCCTTACCGTTCTCCATACTTAATATACTATATTAACGTTTCGACATCCGATTTGGGCGTAGAAAAGTTAATAAAATTATTATTTTTTAGTTGAGTTGTGGCTTATTTCGAATTTAGACTAGTTTATTATAAAAATTCCACAAGGAAACAGCTTCACAACAACATTACAATCTATGTTTTTCATGTACAGAATTTAGAAGACCCTCTGTCATCCATTCATTTTTAAATGTTGTTCCCCTATTTTTAAATGTTGTTTTTAGATAATTTCACACAAGACGTGACCGCAGCCCTACTCCAGTTTTCACCGAGTTGTTTACCCTATAAAACTAAATATAATTTCGTAGAATAAAAGGTATATTTTATATGGAGCGAAATCGGTATAACCGAAAAGCGGTATAACCGAAAACCGGTGTTTTTGTCAACAACCGCCATCCCTATAAATCGTACTCTTCATATTCGTGAATTCTCGCATTTAAAATAATGTATTTATTTTACCTGGCGATCGAAACTATATTATCGACCGCTATGTAAAATAAATGCATTATTTTGAATGCCAGAATTCACGAATATAAAGAATAGGATACTATGATCTAGGCTAGGATATCATCCTTTGGTCTTCGTAGTGGGCACACCCTTTAGAAAGATTTTCGGGGCTATAAATGAAAATAGGCTATGGCGTCAAGGATACAACTTTGAACTATACCAGTTATACACCGATCCAGATATTATGAAATTCGTTAAAGTGCAGAGACTTAGATGGATTGGACACATTGCTAGGATATCAAATCACGAATACACGAAGAAATTAACATTTTGAAGACCAGAGGGCACAATAAGTAGAGGACGACCACGGAGAAGATGGATTGATGATGTGGAAGAAGACCTAAAGATCAGAAGATGGAGGAAAGTTGCCAGAAATCGACAGGAGTGGATACTTCTTTGCGAGCAGGCCAAGATCCACAACGGATTGTCGAGCCACTTTTGATGATGATGATATTATGCTTTTGATATTTTTCGTATGGTCTATCTAACTGGATCAAAACGTTAAAAAAAGCTGCAATGAAAAGAAAATTGAATATGAAAAATAATAATAGGTACTGTCTTAACAGATCGTCAAAGTTAAATATTGACTTGAGAATTCCTAAATATGTAGTATCTATGTGTCAACGCAAAGCGTGACGCTAGATCGTGAGTCCTGCCCTGAACAAGGAATTGATGTCCCTCCAAAATCAAAATTCATATAAGATTCGCAGCTTCTGTAAAAAGCTGACAAGATCGCTGCTCATCTATTTTTTGGGGCTGTTTTGTTAGAAATAATAAAATGTGGTGTTATCGTGTTTGTGATACAATGGCAAAAGCGACAATAATAGTGTGCACCTTACGTCTTAGGTTACGCGGGGTAATATTCTTGTGAACGGTTATGCGAATACAACAAAATGCACGGCTATCCTGTAATGCAAGTGGTGCAGTACCACATACCCCCTACTCTACAACCTTACTCTCATCATTTACCCCATGCAGGTAAGAACATAAGTATGTGTAAATAAATCTACAGGTAGATTGATGAAGGTTAAACTAAAAATAATAATACCGAAACTGCCTATTAGTAAACTTTCAAGTAGCGTAGCGCATGATTTCCAATATAGGATTATGTTGTCATAAAAAAGAAACCCTATATGTATTACTTTGTCTGACAAGAGCCGTCAAAAAATAGATTGATTACTACTAATATCGGTTTACAGCTTTCTCTGACGTCTTTCAACTCATAACCGCCATTCTTCTCTGTTTAACCATAGACCTGGAGCGACTTCTCTTTCCTCTAAAAATTTTTTAGCTCATTTTCGATTCCCTCCCTCCAGCTTCTTTTTGGACTTAGTCGTTTTCTTCTCCCTTGTGGTGTCCGCAGTCCACGTCAAAATCTGTTTATAGGGATCCTGTCATCTGACATTCTCTATACATGGCCGTACCATATTAGTTGTTTTGTTTTTGTTATCAATTATTGTATGCGTGACTCTCATCATTTCTCGTATCCTCTTATTTGGTATCTGATCTCTTCTTGATTTGCCTGCTGCTCTTCTCCAGAAGTCAATTTATGTTTGTTTCATTGAGCAAACTTAACTGCCATATGTGATTACACTTTTAAGTATGGTATATGAGCTGTTTGTTCGCTTTAGATATTCTTTGGTCCCACATAGTGCCGTTCACCATGCATATAGCTTTTCTACCCTGTATGTTCCTGTCTTTTATAGCAGCATCGAGTGTTCCATCTTGAGTTACCTTCATGCCAAGGTACTTGTATTTATCACAGTGTTTAATTTCTACCCCATGGTGTAATGTAATGGACTGCTTTGTCCCTCCAATACACATGGCTTCAGTTTTCTTAATGTTGACTTCGAGACCCCATTTGTTATATTTTTCTATTAAATAGCTTCCGCATCGTGTAATTCAAGTCGTCAGGATCCTGAGCAATCAGAATTTGGTCATCAGCGAAAAATAAAGCGATAGTGTTGTCTCGTCATTGAGAGGGATGATTGCACAGCTTGAGTGCTTGTTCCAGATACATTTTGAAATGGGTAGGCGAAATACAGCAAGCCTTAATTATTTCGTGACCTTAAATCCCTTAGACATCCTTGATCCCGTTTTAGTTTTTGCAGTCGTTCCATTATACACACTTTTGATTGCTTTGATAAGACCATGTTGGTTTGGTGTAGGGTTCACCATAGTTTGTTGATGGGCACACCATCATATGCTGTTTGTAAGTCTACGAACACCAGGTGAAATTCTTTATTGGCGGCTATTTTTTTCCAGATAAATTTTTTCCAGTTCTTGTTCCAGATAAATTTTGAAAAGAGTAGGCGAAATACATCAACCCTGCTTCAATCCTTTCGTGATCTTAAATCCCTCAGACATCTTTGATCCAGTTTAAAATTTTTCAGCAGTTCCACTATACAGACTTTGGATGGCTTTGATAACACCATGTATAATGTTGGTTTGTTGTAGGGTTGACTACAGTTTGCTGTTAGAGTCACTGTAGTTTGCTGAGGGGCACACTGCCATATGCTTTTTGTAAGTCTACGTACACCAGGTGAACTTCTTTATTATATGGTGAACATAATAGAATACAAGTGGTCTACTGTGGACCATCCAGCTCTAAAGCTAGTTTGCTCCTCTGCTTCGTAATTTCTATAGTAATTTTTTATGTTGTTCTTAATAAGTTTCCTATACGTCGTACTTATTGTACTGTCTACCGCAATTTCTCTGTAATTTTTTTATTGATCCTTGGTGCCCTGGCTGCCTTGCTGTGGATAGTTGACATGATAGATAATTTCCACTCTTTTAGTAATTCGGCACCATTTAATAAGTCTTGAAAGAGTTTTTTAGCTGTTCCTGGAGTTTCTCTGTACCTACCGACTTTCACTAATTCGACATGGATATCCCCAGGCCCCAGGACCAGGGAATTTTCCATTTTTCAGGGATTTGGTTATTTCTTCCATCTCTCATTTACTTATTTGTAATAATTAATTATAATAAATAATACATTTGCCAGCGAAAGCTAGCAAGACGTGAATAAATATACAGCGTGTCTACTTAAGTTGGAAACATATGGAAAACTTTTTTGTTATGCATTTTACGAAAAAAAGTTATTCCTTATAAAAGGTTCTGCATGTTCTAAAACCTAAGATTCAATCATCAGATATCAAATTTTTTAAATATTATACGAAGTATGTCAAAAAATATGAACTTCGTTCAATAGTAAAGTACCTTTATTTCTCTCAATATTGAAAATTCTTATTATGAAAAGTAATTTGGAAATATAAACTAAGATCAAATATGCAATTACATGCTTCTAATTAGAAAAAAATATTTTCCAAATTTTTCTCAAATTTATTGATACTAAACTAAAAAGGGGTAGTTCCCTGGGTTGGCTGTATACCTTATAGTTAAACAAACTGGAACATGAAGTAAAAACCACTTCTATGTAAAAGGTATATTTACTAAAAATTTTTTAGAATCCCAATGGATTCAATAAAATGAGTTCATCAGAACGTTTTCAAACCTATCGGTCCATCATCAGTGAATTTGAATACTTGCAAAATAGCCCCAGAACCAAACAATAGTTGTGATTATAAATAGATCTACATTATGTTAAAATAAATTTAAAATGGCTAAACGCCGATGTTCAGGGATTAAACCTCTGGGAACATGGTGAAACTCTATCCGAGGACCCAATCAACCATCTTCGGTCAACGATGACTACTGAAGTAGTTCTGAGTGAACTCAGAATGAGTTCTGATGAACTCATTTTATTGAATCCATTGGGATTCTAAAAAATTTTTAGTAAATATATACCTTTTACATAGAAGTGGTTTTTACTTCATGTTTTTTACGAAAAAAAGGTATTCTTTATAAAAAGCTCTGTATGTCCTAAGACCGAAGATGCAACCATCAGATATCACATTTTATTAATTTTATACGAGGTTTGTCAAAAAATATGAATTTCACTCAAGAGTAAAGTACCTTTATTTTTCACAATATTGAAAACGGTTATTAAAAAAGTTGTTTAGAATTAAAAACTATGTTTCAATATGCAATAACATCATTCTAATTGAAATATTGTGAAATATAAAGGTACTATAATTTTGAGCGAATTTCATATTTTTTGACACACCTCGTATAAAATTCATAAAAGTTGATATATCATGGTTGTGTCTTAGATTTTAGACCATGCAAAGCTTTTTATGAAGAATAACTTTTTTTCGTAAAATGAATAATAAACGAGTTATCATATTTGTAATAATTAAAAACGATGTTGGGTATCCATAAATTTGAGAAAAATTTTTTTTTTTCAATTAGAAGCATGTAATTGCATATTTGATCTTAGTTTTTAATTTCAAACAACTTTTTATCATAAGAATTTTCGATATTGAGAGAAATAAAGGTACTTTACCCTTGACCGAAATTCATATTTTTTGACGTACCTCGTATAATATTGAGAAAATTTTATATCTGATGATTGAATCTTAGGTTTTGGGGCATGCAGAACTTTTTATAAAGAATAACTTTTTTTCGTAAAATTAATAAAAAAGTTTCCCATATGTTTCCAACTTAAGTAGACACGCTATATAGTATGATATAATTGATCCAAATAATGGCATAACCCAGACATCCAAAGTGAAAGTTATCCTCCAACACCAAATTGTTCTATATGGTCACCATATTGTTTAGTAAAAAGTTACACCATTTTGAGCGTTCGGTTTGTGGGGAGATGGGGGAGAAGTCGGTAAATTAGTAGTTTTTTTACGTTTTTCGTCAATAGTTCTAAAACTATGCTTTAGCGTAAACAATGGTCCATACAAAAATGTTCTACATAAAATCTAAAACAAAAAAGGTCCTATACATCAGGGGTCACCAATTAGTTTCCCTGAGGGTCCGTTTCGAAAACCTGTGACACTTCCGGGGTCCGGACCTAATGCTACCTCTGGTTGTTCTGATTCGGTTTCTTTGTGGATACTTGGTAAAAAATATATCCATCATAACAACAAATCAGAAGGGTACCGGGCGAAATTTTTAGGCAGAAATTGTTGAAACACTTTTTTTAACAAATTCAAAACATCACGTTTTTTTCCCACGAATTTTTTTTTCTCATTTTTGGGTCATCTTAAACAAAAAAGATCTTTTTTCGCAAAAGTTGATAGATTACAAGTTTTAAGCGATTTAAAATCTAAAAAATGCGAAAATAAGCTTTAAAACTCATGTGTAAATAATTATTTTTGAGGTTGTCAAGTGCCTAAATTGAAGCTTAAACATTCAATTTCAAGTTTCTTATAAGTAATCGGACATATTTTAATTTAAACCGTTGTTTTTAATTGTTTATTATACGCGTCCTCTCGACACTTAATCCGCCGCGGCGGCAAGTCGCACTATGTGGTGCGTATCGTACTATATGATTGGCGTATTTAATTAGCACATTGGCAATAATTAATTGAATAAAGAAATAAATTATCTAAAAAAACCATGTTAATAATATATTATAAAATTTTAATAAATGTCCAGTATTTGTTGGGAATTTTTGGCATAAGTACGTATAATATGTATACATGCAACAGAGACGCATCATAAAGTGCGACGACCGGCGATTAACAATTAAAAAACAACGATCTATATTGAAATAAGCCCCGATTACTCGTTAGAATCTTGAAATTAAATGTATAAGCTTCAATTTAAGCACTAGTCACTAATAATCTACAGATGAGTTTTCAAGCCTCGAAAATGTGTGTGCGTATTTTCGCATTTTTCACATTTTAAATTGCTTATAACTCGAAAACTATCAACTTTTAAGAAAAATGACAAGAAACCTTTTTTGTTTAAAATCGCCCAAAAAACCTAAAAATACATTTTTGGGCAAAAAGATAATTTTGAATTTATTTAAAAAAATTGTTTTCTATGTAAAAAAACTATGTTACACCTGTCTGAAGTCTGGAATGAGTTTAGTTCAACTTATTTTCATTGGGTAAGGAGTTGAGATTCATCTGTTTTTCAGAGCTCAGATCCGTACCGATATTTAATAAAGTTCATTCTTGAAAAAGCGGCTACGCACATATAAGTTGACAAACATACTACACAATTTCATGGCCAAACATTTTCAATTGCAAAACACTATATTCTGAATTTAATCGCGGTCCGCACAAAACTAGCTCACGGTCCGGATGCGGACCGCGGTCCGCTAATTGGTGACCCCTGCTATACATAATTGTTATAAAATCAACGGTTCCAATGTTACGGAGGGTGAAAAGTGGAGGTTTTCGATACTTTTTATATTATCTGAGCAATTGATGATGATTTTTGGTGATGAGGTTGACGTTTCTTCAAGGGCTTATCACTAACATATCATCGGCCACTGAAATAGCAAATTATTTTAACAAAACACAATCCTGTTAAAGAAAATTTCTACAAATTGCCCAAAGAATTTAAAAAGTATCGAAAACCTCCACTTTTTACTCTCCGTAACTCTGGAACCGTTGATTTTATAATAATTATGTATAGGACCTTTTTTGTTTTAAATTTCACGTAGAACATGTTTGTATAGAACATTGTTGACGCTAAAGCATAGTTTTAGAAATATTGACGAAAAACGTACAAAAAACTACTAATTTACTGACTTTTCCCCCATCTCCCCCCCAAAATGGACGCTCAAAATGGTGTAACGTTTTACTGACCAATATGTGGACCATATATAGAATAATTTGGTGTTGAAGGAAAACTTTTACTTTGGATGTCTGGGTTAGGCCTTTTTTTGGACCAATTATACTATAATACCTTCGTAACTTTTGAACCGTTCATTTTAGAAGGATTATGCATAGGACCTTTTTTATTTCAAATTTAATGTAGAACATTTTTGTATAAAAGGTTGTTCATGCTAAACCACACAGTTTTAGAAATATTGACGAAATACGTAAAAAACTACGAATTTACCGATTTCTCCCCCCTCGCCCCCCAAACCCGACGCTCAAAATGGTGTGACTTTTTTCTGAACATTATGTGGACCTTCTTCTTCTTAACGTACCCTATCAAGTCGGCATGGCGAAACTGTCTCTGTCTCGAGCTATTCTAAATAGGTGTTCTGCTTTCTTTATTCCTGTCCACTCCCGGATATTCTTCAACCAAGAGGCCTGCTTTCTACCAATTCCTCTGCGTCCTTCGATTTTACCCATCATAATAAGTTGAAGAATATTATACCGGTCTCCCCTTACTACGTGTCCAAAATAGGCCATCTTTCTATATTTGATATTATCAAGCAGCTCGCGGGTAGCATTTGGTCTCTTAAGGACTGCCACATTTGTCAGCATAGCCGTCCATGGTATTTTCAGTATACGTCTGTGCAGCCACATTTCAAAGGCCTCCAAACGGTTAATGGTGGATATTTTTAATGTCCATGCTTCGACACCATACAAGAGGACTGACCAAATGTAGTATTTAATCATACGCTTTCGAAGTTGAAGTTGAAAGGTATCATTACAGAAGAATGACCTCATTTTTAAAAATGTCGTGCGGGCTATCTCGATTCTACATTTTATCTCTTTATCTGGATCTAGTTGTTCAGTAATATGGCAACCAAGATATTTAAAACTGGGTACTCTTTGAATTATATGACCATCAACATATAGCCGTGAATCTTGATGAGCCAAACGGCTAAATACCATGTATTTTGTTATTGAACAGTTTATATTTAGGCCAAACTCTCTTCCCACTGTGTCAATGGCATTTAAAAGGTGTTGTAATCCATTTATATCATCACTTAAAATAACTGTATCGTCTGCATATCTGATTGTATTTATCAGAATTCCATTAACTTTCACACCCCATTCCAAATTATGCAGCGCTTTCTTAAATATTCTATCTGAATATAAATTGAATAACAGTGGGGACAGTATACAACCCTGTCTGACACCTCTTTGTATTTTGCATATTTCTGTTGATTTTCCATTTATGCAAGCTGTCGCTGTTTGACGCCAGTATAATTTTTCTATGATTCGTACATCTTGACTATCAACTCCTTTATCCTTTAATATTTTAATTAATGTGTGATGTTGTACTCGATCAAAGGCCTTCTCATAGTCAATAAATACAGCAAAGACATCTTTCCTTTGATCTCGGCATTTCTGCAATAACACATTTAGTGCAAAGAGTGCGGGTTCCCAGTCCATTTCTGAAGCCAAATTGTGTTTCATCCTGGTCTTCTTCACATTTATCTTTGATTCTACTGTGAATGATACGTAGAAAGATTTTCAAAGTGTGGCTCATAAGGCTTATCATTCTATAATCGCTACAGTTTTTTGGACGTTGTTTTTTTGGTAGGGTTATGAATTCGGACTTTAACCAATCTTCAGGGATATCACCAGTCGAATAAACATCATTGAAAAGTTTGACTAGTATTCCAATGTTTTCCTCATTTATGAGCTTTAACATTTCTGTAGGTATGTTGTCGGGACCAACGGCTTTCTTGTTTTTTGCCAATTTTATAGCATGTAGTATTTCTGATTTCAGTATTTCTGGTCCTTCACCTTCATCTAAAGCCTCCAGTTCTTCGGGTCTATCATCATTATACAGTTCATTTATATAATTATACCAGGTAGTTCGAATTTCGTGTTCGTCTATTATCATTTTTCCCGACGAATCGGTTATAGTATGTGGAGTTTTCTTATGATAAAGACCAGCTACTTCTCTAACTTTTTTAAACATATTAAACGTATCGTGTTTTTCATTCAACTTTTCTAATTCCTTGCATTTATCCTCCATCTATTTTTCTTTAGCTACCTTTATCTTTTGTTTAATTAGTTTCTGTTTTTCTTTGTATTCTGTTTTGTTATCTTTCAGTTTTCTTCTCTGCTCCATCAATTCCAGGATTTCATCAGTCATCCATTGTTGTTTTTTGTGCCTCTGCATCGTTGTTGTATATTTTTCCATTACTTTCCAGGTGAGATCTTTAAACGTGTTCCATATTTCTGTATTGTTTTCATTTGTTGAATTCTTTAGCTGATTATTCAGGTCATTTTCTATTAGCGTTTTGTTGGATGCTGATATATGTAATTTTGGTGTTTTGGGGCTTTCTTCGACTTTTTTGAGCTTCATTTGGATGTCAGCTATTAGAGGATTATGGTCTGAACCGATATCTGCACCAGGATATGTCGTTGATCTCTTGACACCATTCTTAAATCTCTTGTTTACTAGAATATAATCTATCTGATTTCTAATTATATGAAGTGAGTTATCTCCTGGTCCCTTCCATGTATATAATCTTCTTTTGTGTAATTTGAACCATGTATTTGCGATTATCATGTCACGTTCTTGACAGAACTGGTATAATCTATCGCCTCTTTCATTGCTCTCCCCTAGTCCATATTCACCTATCAGGTCAGATCTTCGCCCTGATGTGGACCATATATCTTCGAATCTTCGAATGTGGACCATATAGAATAATTTGGTGTTGGAGGATAAGTTTCACTTTGGATGTCTGGGTTTGGGTCTAGTTATACCATACTAATATACTTTCGGTTTTAAAAACGTGTAATCGGAAGTGCCACGTTATTGTCGCAGAAATGGTTTGATATATCAATAATCGCATATTGAAAAGCCGAGCTTTAATATTTAGTTCCGGTTTTGATGTCATTTCCGGTTAAAAAGTTATGACCGAAGTTTTGCAAAAATGACTCAAAATTAGTGAAATCGTATATCAATCGACGTAAAGTTACACGAAAAGTTCAAATATTGATTTCCAGTTCTACTTTCGGTCACGTTGAGTGAAGGCCTAGGACTTAAGAAGTTTGTTTAATATGGTACTATGTTTGACTAAGTTAAATGCTTTGGTAAATCTATGAAAAATGTGTTCGTTGATCTCTGCAGTTCTATAATAAAACTAATAGCGTGAATACACGGGTTTTACAGATTTGATTTTGTATAAAATTTTATAAAAATTTTAATTTCTGATTCCTTAAGAGTCTAGGCGCAAATATTTTACGGTTATCCCTACTTTTTCTTTCTTTACACGGCAAATTACGTGTAGTAAAATTCTCACTGGTATGGATATGTAAACATTACTTGACAATGGCATTGCCATCCTTAACTAAAGAGATGGCGTTTGAATGTTCTTGGATAACTGTTACTTATGTAATCGCTTATACTATTAATTCAGTTAATTAATACGATAATTTTTTCACTAAATATGTATTCAGTAATCATAATAATTTGTATACTATACAATAAAAACTAATTCTTAATCGAGAAAAGAGGAAAAGTTATAAAGTGATTTTTTTAATAATATATTATTATTAAGGAACGCTTGGTTAAATTTTGAACATCTTTAACAACAAAATACTTGGATAACAGAATATACCATGGTGTATTCTGTGCTTAGATCTTCCATCCATAAATAATAAACAATAAATAATTCACGTCTTAAATCAATTTATTTATCAAATACACGATCAATATTATTTAATAAACAACTCAAAATATACCTGAAGCCGTGTCAAATATTTAAAATAGGCCATTCCAACATGTCAATTTTAAATCAATCTGACAGCCGGGAGGCAAACATAAATATTATTCTGTCATTTCTTAATGTGTTTTAGATAATTTTAGTTGCGTTAATCTGTAATTGTGTTTTGTACAAGGATCAATTTAACATTTTTACCGGAAGAATCGACATGCTTCATTTCTGTTGTGTTTTGAGGTGTGGAATGCGAAGTAATCGTGATAAAGTTCAGTTTTATCGGTTACCATCAGTACTACATTTTAAGCATAAAACCAACTGAACTAAATAAGTTATGATCTTACAGACAAAAACAATGGTTAAATATAATAATACAGCTATAAAATGTCCTATAAAATATAAAATGTTAAATAACTAACTACTGTACTTCTAACAACATATGTATTGTCTGCCAACAGCTTTCGAAAATATTCACTCATCTTTATTTATTCACTGCTTAAAACTAAATAAAGTCGTTCAAGTATTTCTACAACTAAAAACTACACAATATCAGCAACAAAATGTTCGCAAAATACGACTAAAAAACTATTAAAGGGGTACACAATTTAAGAAACAATATGTCAAAAAATATAAACAAATAAAATATGTTCGTTCGCGGACCCTGCCGTGGACTTTTAGTCATGACTAGGGGTACGGAATTTTCGCAAATAAAAAACATGAATTTCGCATTTACTTTTTCTATAATTACAAAATTTCGCATTTATTTCGCATTTATTTTTAACTACAATTAAAACAACAAAAAACATTAATAATTAAAAGCTAATATCGTTGTAATTTCGACATTCGACTCTTTAAGAGCTGTTCTTCGATCTGTCACTACAATATTGTATTTGCTGAAGAATCTTTCTGCGTCTACGCTGTTCGTTGGACTCCAGATGCTCTGTAATGCTGCTTTAGCAAATGACGGAAAACTGTACTGTGTAGCAAGCAATATATCCTTCACATTGGGATCTTCGTTCATTCGTATCGATTGAAGGATTAATCTATGAAAGTGAGTATATCCATCTATGTACTCCAATTCTGTCATTGTTGTAAAAAAAGGAATTTTAGAAAAGCTTTCTGAGAGTACACTTGGGTTCACAGTAAAACTTGCAGCTATACATGGGTTAAATAACTGTCCAATGTGTAAGAAAGCCTCGTTTGTGTCTTTTAAAGTCATATGGAGAGTTAGTTTATTAAAGGCTTTGTCGTTTGCTTTCATAAGCATTTCCTTCAGTGTAGCGTCAATTTCTTCGTTTTCAGTGATCAATCGAGATGTTTTTACATCAAAATAACCTTGGCGATGGTGTTCAAGTGACGATTTTAAGTCCTCTAATTTGTTCCATAAAAGATGGGCGAATGGATAACTGGCTCCTTCCAAATCGTCTATTAATTTCATTAATTTTGGACAGAATTCGGTGGTGAAGGTCATTTGAATTTCTAGTTTACGTCTGAAAGTTTCATCGGCGTAATTATCTTTAAGAAATTTAATACTGGAATTTTCATTCTCCCACACATCAAAAAAATTGAGTATGTGATTAAGATATTCACTTAGATACGACACTGCTGAGAACCAAGAGTTCCATCTAGTTACAACTGGTGCTGGATATAGTTTTGCTGGGAGATTGGGCACGTTTTCTTTCAAATAAATCAAGTAACAGATCTTCATTTTTCTTGAAAGACGAAAGGCTGACTTGACTTTTGCTGTAAACATGTTTAACACCTTGAACTCTCCTACAAAAACATCACCAACAAGATTAACTTTATGAGCCCAACACTGGTAATGTAAGATATGTGGCTCTATTAGAATTTCTAATAGGTTAAAGCAAGCAGACATGTATCTTGCTGAATCTGATACCAGGCCTTTAACTTGTGAATAATCAATTTCAAAGTCTTTTAATGTATCTATAATTGCCTGTGAGCAGGTTGATGCGTTGGCAGTATCAAGGAAGTTAACACTTGCTAAAAAACATTCTTGATGTAGTACAGAATCTATAGTTCTGAAGAGAATAGCAAAAACACATCTTCCTTGTCCATCCGAGGTCTCGTCTGCTACTATTACAATGGGCTTGTCTTTCAGCTGTTGCTTTGTATTGGCTTTTTCAGACAGCCCACACCGTGGCACTACCTTTCTCCTTAAAGTGTCCGCACATGGAAGAGCACCCGACCCCGGCACATATTTAGCAATATATTCACGCACAGCTGGATGATCCAATTTATGAAGTGGAATGTTGGCTTTCAGACAGTTACTAACTGTATCCTCCACCAAAGGATCATTTTCTTCTTTTGCTCGTTTCTGTCTCTCAAAGCCACTAGCAATTGACATTTGTCGCTTAGTTCCTGAAGTAGATGCTATAGATTTTTTCTTGTTAATGTGGTTAGTCGACTTCACATGTTTCTGCAGAGTGTCCTTTTTATCACCTTCCAAACAAGTATTACAATACTTACACATCACAATATTTGTGTCACACAGATATAGGCCATCTGTTGCAAATTCTTTGACTCGATCACTCAAAATTGTTTTAGGGCGTCCCATTTTAGGGGATACTTTAAGTAAGTTAATTTTACTATGAAAACTTTTTTGATAGACTATGTTCTCACTCAGTAAAAATTGACGGAATGAGCACTGCTTGTCCTGGTTGACTAATTTATTTTATATGTTTAGAAAATAAGAATTAGCCGACTTTTATCCCTACTTAGATTTTTACCAATACAAAAGACCGAAGTAAGTGATCAAAAGTGAAAAATATCAATTCCTTATCTTATCTTTATCTATTTAATGATGAACAATGAAAGATCCTTCTGTTTCAACACAATAATAAACAATCCTTTCAAAAATTACAATAGAAAACTTTCCGTAAAATCTTTCCATACCTTCCTAACTAACTACTTATTTAGGGGTGAGTTGAGCACCTGCAGATATTTCGCGGAAATAAACAAAAACTCCATATTTCGCATTTATAGCATTTATGTTCAAAATTTCGCCGAAATTCGCATCTATTTCGTAAAAACGAAAATTCCGTACCTCTAGTCATGACATGCTCCACTTGTCGTAGACTAGTCCCTGAGTGTCTCTGCGAATACACCTATTAATTGTCTCCCAGCGGCGAAATAAAAGTCTTGAAATGGCCTATTGTCACTGTGTTGTCAGCGCATTCTGTTCGACTGAGTGCATTGTATGAAAAAGATAGCGAATGTTTGATTTGGAAAAAGATCACCACGGATATGGTATTCATTTTTTTTTGGAATCCTGAAAAAACTAATCAATATTTTTGAAAAATTTAAACGCAGAATGAAAGACTAAATTATTACCGAGGGTTGAAAGTCCCTTAGAATAAATAAAATGTTTCTTTTGAATGCGATATTTGAAATTCAAAATCACACTAAATTTCTTCTTAGTTTTTCACCCCTGTAACTTATTACAATAAACATTAGAGAAGTTTTCAGGGACTTTCGGCCTTCGGTAATAACGTAATCTTTCATTCTGCGTTTAAATTTTTCAAAAATATTTATTAGGTCTTTTTAGAATTCGAAAAACATAAATCCTATTTAAATAGCATTGGAGCCGAAAGTTTGCTCATATCCCCTTAAACCGAGATACAGAATCTCGTAACATTTTTTTGCATTTGGTTTATTAGTAAACGGGATAAATTTAGATGTATATTTTTCAGCAAATCATGGCGGTGGGGGTGGTATCAGAAAATATGTCTTCTGGTGCTGTGCATGTGGAGGATTATCTACAATTCTGGGAGCTTTATTTTTGGCTGTTTATTTTCTTCTTCGGTCCTATACTTCAACTCTTGGATATTTTGAAACGATACCAACGTTTGTGCCTGCAACTATGGTAAGTATAAAAATCTTATCTAACACATATATCTTATAGATGATCTTATATAGAGTGAGGGGAAAAACTATGGAATAAATAAATTTTTTCGAAAATGGGAGACTTTGGAGAGAAATACCGAAACAGGTCAATTTGTATTGCATATATTATATATTATCATACCAGTGACGTCATCCATCTGGGCGTGATAATGTAATCGATAAATTTTTTAAATGAGAATAATGGTCATGTGATAGTTCATTTGAAAGGTTACTCAATTCTCCTTTCAGTAATATAAACATTACCATAAGTTTTTATACAGGGTCGCCAAAAAGAAAGTATGTTATTTATATTCAAAATACATTTTGTTGCTGTCACAAAACAGAAAAAAAAATATGACAAATAAACATTGCTTTTCGCTTAAATTAGATGTTCAAACAACCCAGAGGCTGGTGGGTGCCAGCTTTAACATTGAATTTAAGCGAAAAATAATGTTTATTTTTCAAATAAACTTTTTTCTGATTTCTGACATAAAATCTTCTTTTTGTGTGAATTAATTTAATTCATAAATTATTATTTTTGGCCACCCTGTATAACTAATTATGGTAATGTTTATATAACTTAAAAGAGAATTGAATAATCTTTCAACTGAACTATCACACGACCCCTATTCTCAGTTAAGAAAATTATCGATTACGTTATCACGATCAGATGGATGACGTCAATAGTATGATACATATGCCAAAAAATCATAATTTAAAAATAAAAGTCTCCCATTCTCAAAAAAAAAAATGAATTAATTTAATAATTTTGCCCCTCTGTGTATATATGTATACAGCGATGAGCGCGCTAATAACCGTCAAAATAACGGAAAAGATGGAAAACACATTAAATTGTGAGATTAAAAGAAATGAAACTAGTGGAGGTGGAGATTTAGCGATAAAAACCTATAAAATATTCTACTTATTGTTTCCCACCTTTAGACGTATCGGATGAATTTGGCAACTGCCACTGTGGCAGTGACAGTTTTAGTTGACATACTCCTCTGATGTGTCTAAAGGTGGGAAACAATAAACAGGATGTAAGTTTATACGTTATTATCGCTAAATCTCTCACCTCCACTAGTTTCATTTCTTTTATTCTCACAACTTAATGTATTTTCCATCTTTTGCGTTATTTTGCCGGTTATTAGCGCGGTCATCACTGTATAACTTAAATATGTTTGTGTACTTTTTTCTGATTTCTGACATAAAATCTTCTTTTTGTGTGAATTAATTTAATTCATAAATTATTATTTTTGGCCACCCTGTATAACTAATTATGGTAATGTTTATATAACTGAAAAGAGAATTGAATAATCTTTCAACTGAACTATCACACGACCCCTATTCCCAGTTAAGAAAATTATCGATTACGTTATCACGATCAGATGGATAACGTCAATAGTATGATACATATGCCAAAAAATCATAATTTAAAAATAAAAATCGACCTGCTTCGGGACTTCTCTCCAAAGTCTCCCATTCTCAAAAAAAAAATGAATTAATTTCATAATTTTGCCCCTCTGTGTATATATGTATACAGCGATGAGCGCGCTAATAACCGTCAAAATAACGGAAAAGATGGAAAACACATTAAATTGTGAGATTAAAAGAAATGAAACTAGTGGAGGTGGAGATTTAGCGATAAAAACCTATAAAATATTCTACTTATTGTTTCCCACCTTTAGACGTATCGGATGAATTTGGCAACTGCCACTGTGGCAGTGACAGTTTTAGTTGACATACTCCTCTGATGTGTCTAAAGGTAGGAAACAATAAACAGAATGTAAGTTTATACGTTATTATCGCTAAATCTCTCACCTCCACTAGTTTATCCATCTTTTGCGTTATTTTGCCGGTTATTAGCGCGGTCATCACTGTATAACTTAATTTATGTTTGTGTACCTTAAATATTTTGTTTTCTTTTTCAGTTAATGTTAACAGGAATTTGTGTGATGAGTCTAGCCAGGAGAAAAAATCGTTATAGTTATTTGGTAAGTACTTTTTTATTTCGCGAAAAAGTAATCTTAAAATTATTGGGACAGCTTGTATATTAGTGCACCCTACTAGCTTATGTGCGTATTTTGGCATTGGATCCGAGCTTGACATGTAACACCGTTGCCATATCCTCTATTTTTCATACTTCACATTACGTAAAGTTGCATTCAAAAAATAGTTTTGAAACACAAATTAAGTAAAGTTTTTATGTTGTTGTTTTCACCAATTTTGAAAAAATGTGAAAACGTTGAATTATCCACGTCCGTCTGTCTGTCCGTCTGTCTGTCTATAAACTCAACTCCTTCGTCATTATAGCAGGTAGAATGACAAATGAGGTGTCAAATGAAAGCTTATAATCCAAGGATGGTACTAAAGGTGAGAAATTTGACATATAGTGTCTGTCCGTCTGTCCGTCTGACCGCGAATATAACTCCTCCGTCACTATACCAGGTATCCTTGGATTATAAACTTTCATTTGACACCTCATTTGTCAGTCTACCTGGTATATTGACAAAGGAGTTGTGTTTATGGACAGACATATGGACGGGCGGACAGACAGACGTGGATATTTCAAAGTTTTTACATTTTTCACGTTCTTATAAAATTATTCTATTATTCTTGTAGGTTCTTTATTTAACATTTATTGAAATTATGAAAGAAATAAACAAAAAAATATGGCCCCACTGACGCACGAACATAAGATTCAGATGTAGGTTAGGTGCACTAATATACAAGCTGTCCAAATTATTGTTGGGGAGAAAAACACCCTGTGCGATTACACATCTTGTTTCAATTCACATTGTAGATAGTACTTACTTACTTACTAGCCAACGCCCACCCTTGACATGTTAGCCATTTGGCGGCGCGCTGACCAGTATAGACGAGCCGTTTCTCGTAGGCGGTCTTCATCCTCCTCGGGTGGGTCTGTTATCAGGGCTGGGCACTCTGGGAGGTGAGCAGCATCCATCTGGGGCTGATTACATAGTGGACAGTTGTCATTTTCACGGACGCTGATGCGATGTAGATGGGAGGCCAGGTAGTCATGCCCCGTAGTTGTTTTGAACGCGGCTACACTGATGGGTCTCGGCAAGTTGTGAGGGATTGGTGACTCTATTAAGTGGGCCCAAGATTTTCCAGCACCGGCTTGTATTTGCTGGTCTTTTATCTTCGCTTTGATTCCTCTTTTAATGGTGGACTTTGCTGATGTGTACGATTGGAAGCTAGGGGGCTGTGGAAGAGTAGTGCCTTCTTTTGCAAGTTCATCCGCCGCTTCATTCCCTTCATGTCAACACCGACATGACTAGGGATCCATTGTAAAGTAATCAGCCACCCTTTTTCCAGCAAGTTCGATAGTTGGACGCGGCAAGATATTGTTTGGGCACAGGCGGTATATCGATTTGTCGACAGGGCGAGGATTGCGGCTTGGCAGTCGATGAAGAAGGCAACTTTTTGGGGGTGTTGGAGATTCTCGAAACTTTTAGCGGCTTCGTGTATAGCAGCAATTTCACCATCATAGTTGGTGAGAGGGGCACCCACAGCTATGGAGCCTTTGGAGAACGTTGAGACATATCCTGATCCTGTTCTTCCCGAGTCCGGCATCGAGGAGCCATCGCAGTAGATGTGGAGCCACTCATGCGCTGGGTAATTGGTGTGTATCGTCTCTAGGGCGGCTTTCCTTAGGACAATCTCTGACGATAAGTGCTTCGGGTCGTTATGGTTTTCAAGACGCAATTCTGTGTTTGGTAGACAGCGGGCGAGTGTAGTTTGCGCTGGGAAGGGGGCGGCTTTCGACAGGTCAATGTGGTATTTTTCCATGATTTGATTTGCTACTGTAAGCGGAGTGGTTTGTATTTTAAGACGTGAGGCTGCTTGTCTATATTCGTCCCATTTTTGTGGAAGTATTCGTCTTTGCCTTTCCCAGAAGGTTAACGCGTGTTGCTCTCTGCGGCATTGTATTGGTTCAATACCGGTCTGGGCTTCCATTGATGTAATCGGTGTTGATTTTGGAGCACCGGTGATGACGCGAAGGGCAGTGTTCTGGGCGACTTCAAGCCTGGAGGTGGTGTTTGTACTCGCAGTTATTGTAGCTTCACTCCCATATTCTAGTATCGGCCGGACATAGGTTTTGTATGTTGCTACCAAGACATCTTGCGTGGCGCCCCATTTTGTTGCTGTGAGACGTTTGAGCAGTCGACATCTCTTTGTGGCTTTCTCTGCAATGTCGTCGATTTGAGGTTTCCACGTAATTTTCTTATATATGTACACCCCCAGGTATTTTGTTACATCCTCTCTTTCCAGGTCGACTCCTTTGTATGTCAGCTTGACAGCAGTCTGCTTTGTTGAAAGGGTAAGTACTTGATATACGGTTTTGGTTGTACTGACAGTTAGGCAGTTTTTATCCGCCCATTTTTCTAGATTTTTGAGAGCCTGGTCATTACGCCTGGTCATTACTCCCTCGAGCGCTTTCAGACTGCTACTTGATGCCCATATTAGGAGGTCATCGGCATACAGGAGGGCTTCAACACCAGGTGTCTTTCTAATCATTGCGAGCACATCGTTTATCATTAGGTTGAACAATTGACAGCTGATGACTGCTCCTTGTGGCAGCCCTTGTCTTTGTAGTCTGAATTTGGAACAATGGTTGTGAAATTTGACTCTCTGATACCTTTCCCCGAGAAAAGATTTTATCCAATTGAACAGTTTACCGTCAATTCCACACTTCGCTATCTTGTGTAACAGCAAACCTCTCCATACTGTGTCGTATGCAGCTTTGAGGTCTACTAGCACTGCAACTGTTGACATCTTACGGTGGAAAGCATCCTTGACTTTTTGAGCAAACTCTACTACATGGTCCATGGTGTTCCTGTGTTTCCTGAAGCCAGTTTGTGCGTCGTCAATCAGTTCAAGATGGGTTATGGCTCGGTTCAGTCTGTCCAGAACTATTTTTTCGGCTACTTTGCATAAGGAGCTTGTGAGGGATATTGGCCGGTAGCTATAAGTCAGGCTCGGGTCTTTTTGTTTCATTAGGGTGGGTATGACCTCGCTCTTCCTCCATTGACTTGGGACTCTTGAATTCCATGTTAGGTTAATCAAGTTCAGAATGGTGTTTTTTACTGCGGCTCCCAGATATTTAAGCATTTCCGGGCACAACTCGTCAATCCCTGCTGCCTTTTTCGTTTTTGTGTCAGAGAAAGCCGCTTCCAGCTCTGATATCGAGAAATCTTCTGTACAGATGTCCTTTATACTTTTGCTCATCCGCCGGGGAGGGGGATAGCGCAACAGTCTTGCTCTCTCCCTCTTATTTATCTTAATATTACTCACTTTTGTGTAGTGTTTACAGAGTTCGTTCGCTATATCGGCATGTGTAGTGAGTTATCTAGCCATGCCTCTCATTGGCATTTGCTGTTGCTTGTTTCCATCATTATTTAGCTTAGTAACGAACCTGTGCGCTTTGACGCCGTCTTTTCGGAAGTCGAGCTTAGCAAGGAAGGATTTGAAAGCTTCTCTTTTCCCTGACTTAATGGCTTGAGTTAGGATCGCTTGTCTCTTTCGAAGCTCTACACAATCGTTCATTTGCCTGGATTTTTCAGCTTTGCCCCTGGCTTTATTTCTGGCAGCTTTCAATTTGGATAGCGTTGGGGACCAGAAAGTCTTATACCCCTTAATTTGACCTCGCGGTATGCACTCTTTTGCACATTTAAGTAGGGCCTCGGTTACTTTCTTTGCTGCTTCTTCTGGTGCTTGTAGTGTTAGTTGAGTAAGGACTTCATCTGTGCATTCCATGTACTTTTTCCAATCCGCCTTTTTAAAATTCCAGCGCGGGTCTCGTTTTTTGGCTTTTTTGTCCTTTGCCAGTTTGCATGTCACTAGCAGAGCGCGGTGACCACAGCCTGCTGCGTCGTCCAGGAGGGTTACACTGGTCTTCCCTGTAATGTGTGGGTGTGTTACGACAAGATCGGGCCTTGATTGACTTTCTCTAAACGATAAGAACGTAGGTGGGGTGTTCACTACATCAAGATAGTTGTTATCCAAAAAGTCCTCGAGGTGTTTCCCAACGTTGGTGGTTCTAGAGTAGCCCCATCTCGTGGATGGACTATTGAAATCTCCAATTATGATGGTACTTGGCTGGATTTGTTGCTCTACCAATTCCAATGCAGGTATATTATCTGGCGGATTGTATAGTAAGAAAAGGGTGACATGTTTCGAGTTTTTCCAGACTTCGACCTGGAACATTTCCAGTTTATCTCTATCCTGCATTTCGTGGATTATGTTAGTCTTGCATACTAGAGGGGTTTTGATTCCGATGATAATTCCTGACGCTACTTGTCGACTCCTCTTCAGCACATGGGTTGAATAGCCAACTGTAGAGTAGAGGTGAGGTGTGTCTGAAGCGGCTCCTGCCTCTACAATGACATATATATCAACGTTCTTTTCGAGAACGCTTCGTTTGAGTTCTAAAAACTTACTGTTGCTTAGACCTCCAGCGTTCCAGAAGATGACTTTGAGGTCTGCGTCGCTGCCCTGAGAAGGGCCGTTTCGAGTAGGGATTCGTACACTCATGGATCAGCGCGCGTAACGACGAATCGCTGCTGCTCATTTAGCGTTACCCAGGGGACACGTGTGATCGTACCTTACGATAGACCACGGACGCGAGCAACTCTGTCCCCCACATTGTAGATAGTACTTGCTTAAAAGATATCTCTTTTTTGATTATTATGTTGTTGAATCATATGTTGTAATTTTTTACATAAAGAATTGTGGCTCTCGTTATTTTTCATCATCATCATCAACAGCTATTCCATCCATCATCGGATGTAAGCCTCCCTAGATGTGTCCATTCACATCTGTTTGCTGTTTTTTGCATCCATTCGTGGCCAGCCATTCTCTTGATGTCGTCAGTCCATCTTGTTTGAGGTCTGCCTCCAATTCTTTTGGATGCCATTGGTCGCCACTCGAGAATTCGCTTTGTCCAACGGTTGTCTTACATTCTTCCTATTGTCTGTCCAGTTCTATTTTAACATAGCAACCTTGAGGATAACATCTTCTGTTAGCTTTGATCGACTTCTTATCTCTTCATTGGACTTGCGATCACTGAGCTTAATGTTGAGTATTTTCCGTTCCATAGCTCTCTGAGTCACTTTAAGTTTGTGGACTACGCTGTTTGCTTTGCCTTTAAAGTGTTTGGCAAGTTTGATTTAAATACTGTTTGTAATCTTCATTTTTACTGATTTTTTTTAGATTAAAGTATGTGGTCTTTGTTGCTTGGTATGTGCCTTAACCTGCGTATTAGTGACAATTACAACAACGGTCATCCACATGAACAGATTACAAACGCTAAGAGAATGTGTCTACACTCAAAAAACCAGAACATGTACCTGTTATTCTGTATTGTTAGAAGCTCACGCTGTTGCTGATGAGGGTAAGTCAAATGTTTATTATTTTGATTTAAATTAGTTCAACCCTATTATAAAAAATAAGCGGGATGTTTTCTACTGTAGGGGGTTGTTTAGAAGGAATACACTATTATATCCATCAGTATTTTATTCGACGTCAAATACAGTTATTAATACGTTTAATAGTACTTAGTTTATGACGGTACCCGTAGTATTCTAATCAACTGTCACTCTCAGGAAACCCCAAACCTAACCGATTCTTCCCAATCTATTCGCGTCCTCTTTATTTGTTGGATATATATGTTTATATCCTTTTTTACTTTTGTTTCTGTGTCAAGTTTAGGTATGATATAATAAATGTTATTACTTACTTAGCAGAAATTACTCTGTCATTAAAACATACCTCGTTCTGTGTGTCCTACATTCGCCTGTAAACAAGTGATCGTCTGTTTTGTTATTTAACATTTTATAAATTATATCGTAATTAATTATGTATTTCGTGTTTTAAAGAATTTTTAAAGTCATCTGAAATATATAGACAAAGCTCATGATCATTAGCAAGAAAGAGATAACAGAAGGTCAACTTTACATGAACCAAACCCCTGTAGAAAGAGTGACGCTCTACAACTACTTCGGCATTATAATAAATGAAGAATGGACCAACAACCAAGAGATAAGGGCGCGCATCGGAAAAACTAGATCCACTTTCAACCGCATGAGAGCCCTCTTCAAGAGCCACAACCTCGCTCTTGGTATAAAACTAAGAATGCTGCGTCTTCTCTATCCTTTTTTATGGTGTTGAATTGTGGACCTTGAACGAAGATATGTGCAGAAAATTGGAAGCATTTGAGATCTTAAAATCCCCCGGACTGACCTGGTCACAAATCAAGAAGTCCTCAGAAGAATAAAGAACAGCCGAGAGGTAGGTACTGACCAGCATCAAATCTCGAAAGTTAGAATACTTTGGACACATTATGCGAAATAAATCCAGATATGCCCTCCTACAAGCAAGACCTGCAAGGAAAAATATGTGGAAAGCGAGGTTCAGGAAGAAGAACATCTTGGTTTACCTCAGAACCTGGTTCAACACAACATCTGTGCAGCTTTTCCGCGCTGCTGCAGATAAGATAAAGATTGCCATGATGATTGCCAACATTCGTCACGAATATGCACATCAAGAAGAAGCGAACAGTGAAGCCAATACATTTAGTAACGTAATAGTTGCATCAGGGTACAGTTACGTTAATTGGTGATACTTCATGGATGATCTTTTGGACATTTGGTACTCAAATGCAGACCTAAAGTACCTTTCCAGCTGAACATCCTCCGATAACTAAAGGGATGGAACAGAGGAAACGCACAACAACAGCTACATGATTATATTTGGCATACGGACAGGTCTAAATCTTCATACGGGCAGGGTACACAAATCAACAGTAATGATAACATCGTCGTTTGAATCTTTCAACAAGCTCGGATATTTTTTAGTTTCCTTAAACAGGAAATCCCACAGATAGGAAGTTCCATTTCCTTTCCTTCATCCAGTACTGTCTTTTTCCAATGTTTTTTTTAAGTCCGTCTGCTTTCCGTGGCCTTGAATGATTCCAATTTAGCGTGATCCAACTTAGGGATACCAAAAAATCCGAAGATCCAAAAACTAAACAAAATGTTGACGAATTTTAGAGAAGGCGATCCACAAAGGATTGTCGACCAAAGATTATGATGAATTAATCTTAACATCAGTGAATAAAAACTTAAGTCAACAATTTACAGAAACTGTATGAAGTTACAATTATTTTTTTAGTTATATGATTAATATTTTCAGAGTACGTTCATAATGGTAGGGGAGCAAAGTATGCTAAATGTGCAGTCACTCGAGCGCTTTGGGGACCTATTGGGTTGTGAAGAGTAGGTCCTAAAACCAAAAAAAGTTAAGTAAAGTTTTCCATTTTAGTGGGCGCTTGCCATTTTTTAATTTAATTTTCCATTTCCAACAATCGTTTTTTTTTTGGATTATAACGCCATCTATCCATAATTTGAAAAAATGTTTCGAATAAAAGTTATTTATTTTTACGTAAGGAATACAAATCTGCAATAAAAAATGGGAGCTCCTATTTAAGATTTTAAAGTAACCCCCACCCCTCCTCCGTGGAGGGTCGTGTTTGGTTCCATTCAATAGATTTTTCAAAAATATTGAATAAGTGTATTTTACAGTTTTTCGATCTGATGTTCATTTCGCGAAATATCGCGGGATTCGTATTTAAAATATTAAATTTACCCACCCCCCCCCCCACCCCTGTCCGTGGGAAGTCGTGTTTAGTGTCATTTGATAGATTTTTAAACAATATTGAGCACATATTTTTTAGTTTTTCGATCTGTCATTCATTTCGCGAAATATTCGCTTTTTTCTTGTGAAACTTTGGGACTCACCTATTTCCTTAAGCCCGACTCAAATCGTCAGATTTTTGAAATATACACTCTCTTGCATGTACTTAACTTACCTTATCTTAATATGACAATCTCGAGTTTTTTTAAGGATATATTTTTTTTCGGGCCTCCCTTGACGAACTCCCCTGTGTTGAGCCAATATATGGTATAGGTACATCTGCAGGGTACCAATTTTCTCCCCATATGATAATCTGACGAGCTCGAGTAACTGCAAAAATCCCCGCTTGGGCTCCCCTACCATAACGGAGACCATCGCATTATATCATAGCCTAGAACAGTGGTTCTCAACCTTTTTGTGGCGACGGAACACTTTTAATTACCGAAAAAAATTGCGGAACACCAAAGCAATAACATGCATATATTGATAAACAGATTAGGATTAGCACATAAATTCTGTAATAAACTTCGTTATACGTACTCATATTTGTAAAATTTTACTTAAAATATGAAAACAAAAAACATTTTTAAAATTAACAAAAGCGTAATTCTCAAAATACATCATATGAGTAAATACTTCAAATTAGTGAGACACTTGTGCCTGGTGTCGTTTGCAAATTTGCTCAATATCAGGCCTGATGTGGGAAAGAGCTACTCTCATTTCTTGTTCTAAGTTTAGCAGCCTTTCCCGTTTCTTAATTTTAATGTTTGTTAAAGATGAGAACCCAAATTCACATAAATAGGACGTTGAAAACTGTATTAAAATACTAATCGCTTTTTTGGCAAGAAGTGGATATCCCTCTTGGACCAAGATCCAAAATTCCTGAACATTCACTTCTGAAAACTTAATTTTCAGAGTACGATCAGATGACAACGAGATAAATTCTTCTTCTTGGTTCAGAGAAAACTGGAAATTGGCTGTATTACCTGTGCTAAAAGGACTTCTTATCCAGTCATATTTTTCTACGTTCAGAGATGGAAAATACCTGGCAATTGTCTCAAACGTCTCAAATTGTCTCAAATCTGACAAACGTTTGTGCGATCTAACAAATTCAACATTCAGTTGCAGACTGTTAGGTGATTCCACGATACACAAATACACGGTATGCTTATTGGGTTGCGCGCGTCTTTAGAGCCAAAACCATCGCGCATCGTTCAATGTTCAATAGGCATACGAGGCATACCGTCGTGGGTGATTCAGATTGGCTGTGGCCAGTGCGGAGCTCACTCGGCGCTCGGCGCTTATAAAATCCAACGTGTGCACTGTGCCGACGCGGTGTTGTCACGTTGGGCAAATGAACATTTACGCTGCAGAATTTTATTAAATTAAAATGTACGTAAGTGGCTATTTTAAAATTTGAAAATATTTATTTGAAGAAAAGAGTAATTGAGCAAAATGGTATGTAGGATTGCGAGTATTTCGCGGAACACTTGGAAGGAATTCGCGGAACACTAGTGTTCCGCGGAACACCGGTTGAGAACCACTGGCCTAGAACATAGCACCGTATTCTTCATGTTCGTGAACTCTAGCATTTAAAATAATGCATTTATTTTACCTAGCGGTCAGTGCCGGTTTAACCTAACTTCAAGCCCTGGGCACTGGAGATTTAGGGGCCCCCTTCATTGCTATTCGTTGTCAGTTTTTTTAACAAAAGAACACATGCATTAACTATAAATGTTAATTGTAAAATCCATACCATAATTTTTTTTTAAAACAAACAAGAAAAATAGCAAACGTAATGAATATTCCAAATAATACATTTAAAAATACAAAAGAAAAACAGAAAACAACGCATGACAAACAAAAAAACATGTAATCTAAAAAATACATAAGACAAAAATTAGCTCACTTTATTTCTTGACTTGGCATTAGCAAACTGCCATATTAATACCTACTATCAAAATTCAGTTGCTCCAGTCCTTCGTTTTCTATAATACAATAGTGATAATGCTTCTAGGTTTTCTTGACCCAAATGTGACTTTTAATATATGTATCTTCTTTCTTTTTAAAGCCGAAATTATTCGTATGACGCATTAGATATTGGTATCATCAAATAAACTTTCAGTAAAGTTCAAAATTGGGAAAAGTTGCCTTTACATCCTAGATGACATCAACTTTTTCAAATGTTTATTCAAATTTTGGTTTAACGTTACAAAATGAGTAGTTTCATTATGCAAGTTCTCTTTGGTTTCATCAACATTTTTTATATTTCTCGCATAAAATATTAACTCACTGTCTTGACTTCTTCTTTATTTAGCGTAAAAAAACATCTAACTGATGTAACATCTTTGTATATTCTCTTTAAAAGATCTTCAGTAATATTGTTGCATATAACATTAAATAGGTAATTACTTCAATTTTGAATCTCTCTTGCCCCTTTAAAATTATTTCACTTTCAACTTCTGCATCGACAACTGTTTTTCTTTTCTTTGTTCTTTGAAGGTCAATTCTATAGAATATATTTGAGGTATCCTCGCCTTCGCAAAAAAAATATTTTTGGCTTCTAGTTCAATTTCACTTAATTTCTTTCTCACGTCTCCAACAAAGCTCAAATGTCATTAATTCTACTCCAATTGACACATTCGACACGTTTGCTTGTTGCATTTACGACTTTTAAAATTTTTGCCCAAATCAGTGTCAATAGAGCTGTCTCAAAGGTATCCATTTTATTCTACAGTGCCTTAACTTCACTTCTAACTGCTGATTTTTTGTCTCTAGTATTGCTTAATTGGAAAAAATATGTTTGATGGATCCGTAGTTTTTAAGTAATGCATTTACAGCGTCAAAAGTTTCTACAAGTTTTGTTTTCATCACTTCCAGGAATTCATTACAAATTTGGTCAGACAGATAGCTAACTGAACCTTTTGCTTTATTGCTGTATATCCCGCTGTAAATTCTCATCTACGAAGTTGTCAAAGGCGAAGTATACAAGACAACTTAATTAATTACCTTTATGATGACTCGTTAATTCCTCATGAGATCAACGGAAAGCTAGTTCTTAAGAAGCAAGTAATTTAATGATGGCAACAACTCTTCTTAGGACCTTTACCCAATAGTCAGCTTCGCGTTCTACTTGCTCTTTCAAGCCAGCGTCTATAACTAAAATCTTACTGATGATCCATATAACTCCATCTAACTGATGATCTTGTTACTAATGCAACCATAGAGTTCAGATGAAATTTACTTTCTTCGTAAGATTTTAGCAAACTATTCAGATATTTCCAGTGGGTAAAATACATCCAAAATCAGTTAAACTATTTTTTTCAATTGAAAATAGTTTGCACAGGTAACAATAAACAGCTTTAACACTTTTGTATTATATTAGCCAATCTCTCTTCTCTTTGCCTCCATTGGGCTTTACTATATCAGATGTGCTTTCATTAATCGTCTATAACAAGCTTTGTCTCCAGCTTCATACGTTAATTTAATACAATTTTCTAAGGAATCACTCTGGTTTAAAAGTTATCAGGTTCTTACAAGGTTATCAGGTATTTCGTAGTCTTTTTCTCTATTTCAAATAATATGTACCTCGATTATTATCGGACTTTATTTTGTTATTAACAAAAGAAAGGGCCACTTCGGGCCACTCTGGGGCTTGAGCCCCTGGACGCCCGCCCCCAAGCGCCCAGTGGATAAACCGGCACTGCTAGCGGTCGATACTATGGTACGAGCGATACTATGGAGCGAGGGTCGGCGCCACGTTGTGAGCGCCCACTTAGATAAAGTGTCAAAAATAGTATGAAAAAATTCAGTAATTTGTTAAAGTTGAGTTTTTCCATTAAAAGAATGAACTAACAGTAGAAATACATAATATATTTTATATTTTTTCCCACCTATCCAGCCCATGTACCCTTGTGATTTTCTTTGACAGTAGGCCTAGCATTGGTAGGCTTTGTACCAATATCCTTTGACAACTTTATTTTATTTCAGGTATGAGATATGTTTTTGATTCAACTCCTGATTGTGAAGTCATCCATGGTGCACTGTACTCATGCCTTAGAGCCATGTTTGGATTATCTGTTAGTGGAATATTAGTTTGTATTTTTTCCTGTATGCTAGTCTATCAGCTTTTAAGGTGAGTATACATTTATAATGTATAAGTGAAACAAGAATAAAAAACCGCTAAACGCCTTAAAGATGAATGGCGCATACAATATTCCAGCTACAAAAGAGCTGATATGAATATTACGTGGCTCTAAAATTACTCTTTTGTGGTTTACTTCAAATTTAGTAAATATTAAGGAAAAATCTTTCACAATAAAGCTAGAATTTTTTTTTCTATCAAAATGAAAATATATTTTCGCGCCACGTAATATTCATATCAGCTCTTTTGTAGCTGGAATATTGTATGCGCCACTAATAGTCCAGAGAAATAAGATTTTTCTCGTGACACATCCCCCTCCACGCCAAAACCAAATTTTTTGAGTAGTATGGATATCTATATTATTAACCTATATGTTTCCTGCAGCCGATTTTGATGATATACACAGTTATAAACAAGTGAAGATCAAAAAACACTAAATTTTCGCGTTTTTCGTCTATTACCAAAAAGTTAAGCACTTTAAACAAATTTGAGTGTAAGAAACTCATAAATCGTATACGCTCTGAGCTTCGCTGGTGTCGCTCCTAGCGGATTACTAATTCAACTTTCACCGGTAATTTTTAAATTTATCATTTAATTGTTATCACTTAATATTTACAACGCTAAAAAGTAATTAAATTCTAATAAAGTTTTTTAAGATTTTGCTAACCATTTTGACGTTCAATTGATGAAATATTAATTTCTTACTTCGGATACTTTCACAATTATCGTGTAGATGGAGCTAAGATTAATATATTAATTTATAATTACGTTTTACTTAACATTAAAAAAACGTAAATTCAGTATTTAAAACGTAAATATATTTAAGGTAAAAATATATACCACAGCTTTGACCAACTAATATCTTTTATAATTAATGTTTTTAATTTTAATTTTAAATTAATCACTTTGACATTTATGTCAAATTTCCGGTAAACGTTTACAGATTTGTCACTACTGGCGCTCGCGAATTTATAAATATCCCCTCTACGTACGAGCTCACAGCGTATAAAAAACTTCAATATGGCGTTCGCTGAATATGTCCATCCTTATTGGTCGCTTAGAAAATTGCAAAATAAATCATAAATTTTGAGTTTTTAAAAATATTTATAACTTATGTAAAAATTAACTTAGAACCTTGTTATTACACGGAATGCTGATACTTCTTGTACTTAAATTATATTTTAAATTTCAAAGCAATTGGTCATATAGTTTAAAAGTTATTTAATTTGTTTATCCCAAATTCATTTTTTTTGCAACACTATAAGTCAGAAAATTATGAGGCAACAATAATACTTCGGACAGTCTATGAAATAAGAACATTTATACTATTACCTTAATTAAAAATAAATGACAAAAAATAATTTTAAACAGTGTAAAATTATTTTGAAAAAACATGTCGATTTTTTGCTTACTTAAAAACAATTAGAATAACTTTTTAACCGTTACCCGTAGAAAAATTATTTTTTCATATTTAGAAAGACTGAATTTTTATACACATTTAGAAAGAAAAACAACTGTCCTAGGACAATTAGGGACAAAGTTAGCCCCCCCCATTTATTTAATTCACCTGTTTTTGCAAAATAATTTTGCAATATTTATAATTATTTTTTGTATTTTCAACGAAAACATTTCGTTTATAAATTCGCAAAAGTCTGTATGTTATTGCGTTGCCGCTCCTGCAATACTCAGATCAGATTTATCGATGGATTCTTCTGTAGTTTTTTCTTCTGAATCCAAATCTGAAAACGGCATTTCGATATTTCTAACCGTCTTCGAGATAATCGACCCCAAAGTCTAAAATGTGACGTCAAAATCGGGTTATTTTCTACCGACGCACTACACGTCCAGCTGAAATCGTTGCTATTAAGTAGGCTAGTTTTTTTAATCTCGATTTGTTAAGCAAAGCATAATACTTAGGTTATTTACATTTGAGTTTGACACTAAATTAAGTATTAATAAAACATCAATGACATCTGATAGTGAATTTAATTATTATATAAAATAAATAATATGTTCAAAAATACAATTTGAGTATATTTTAAAAGCAATAATTTATTAAAAACTTCAAAAAGATTTATACGAGTATGCGGCCTCCCCTTTATGATAAATGGACTGATCCATTTGCTATGTAATTAAAATATAGTCGCTTCGCTAAACTCGACACAACTGGCTAGTGATTTTAGTAGGTAATTTTTTTGTTTTTGTGAATTTTGCCAAAATTGACAAAATTACTAATTATTTAGTAATTATTAACTAATTAGTAATTATTTTTTTTGCCAAATTGGCAAAATTATTGACTAAAATCACTAACCAGTTGTGTCTGAGTTTAGCGAACTGACAGTATATGAAAGAATATTGTTTGGTATAAACAATTATGGTCTGATATGTGCAATAACATCTTTCGAATGGAAATAGCTATTTGTATAACAAGGGAGGAAAGTGCTACTTTTCCTCCCGAGAATGAAGTTTACTGCCCGACGCGTAGCGGAGGGCAGTAATCATTCAAGGGAGGAAAAGGCACTTTACTCCCATGTTATACATATGGTTTTTCCACCTTCCTCAAATTAATAACAAGTCATTTTTCATTTTTACTTAATTTATTTATGTAACTAACCAACAAAATTTATTAAAACTAAAACTAACAAGTAGGTACAATAAAACTGTTAACTGTCAAATATAAGTCAAATTATTAATGTAAACATTGTTAAATCAAAATAACAATTTACTGTTTTTTACCATTCTGCAAAATACAGAGTGTTTTATAAATAAACGTTAAAATGTATAGATACTTACGTAATAGAAAATAGATATTGTACAGGGCGTCAATAAGTTATATTTCATGAATGAAATACCATGACGTCACTTTTACTTTTCCTCCCTAGGAAGGAAAAATATTTTCCTCCCTAGGGAGGAAAAGTACAACTTTGCTCCCTACAATCAGGTCCGGAACAGTATACTTTCAGAGAGGTAGGTGGAAAAAAATATTTGAATATTTTTCTCAAATTATGGATACCAGCAACATTTTCATTTATAACTCTTTTATTTTTAATTTGACGAAGAAAAGTTATTGTTCATAAAAAGCTCTTCATGTTCTAAGATTTATGATGCAACCATCATATGTAAAATTTTATTAATTTTATACGAGGAATATAAAAAATATGAATTTCGATAAAGAGTAAACTGCCTTTATAGTTCATAACATTTAAATTAGAATGATATAATTGCACATTAAAACATAATTATTAATTCTAAACTACTTTTCATAATAGCAATTTTTTATATTATGAATTAAAATACGTAAATAAACAAAGTTTTCGTTATGATAATTCTCGCATTTTCAGCTTGTTTTTAATTAAATTAATACTGTAAATTTCCTTCTTCCATAAACTATCGAAAGTATTACTGTAGCTTCATTATTTTCTGACTTACAGTGTTGCAAAAAAAATTAATTTGGGATAAACAAATTAAATAACTTTTAAACTATTTGACCAATTGCTTTGAAATTTAGGGTATGAATTAAGCACCATAAGTCTCAGCATTCCATAAGAAGGTTCTAAGTTAATTTTTACATAAGTTATGAATATTTATAAAAACTCAAAATTTATGATTTAATTTGCAATTTTCTAAGCAACCAATAAGGATAAACATTAAGCGAACGCCATATTGAAGTTTTTTATACGGTTTATGAGTTTCTTACTCTCAAGTTTGTTTAAAATGCCTATTTTCTTAGTAATAGACGAAAAAAGCGAAAATTTACCGTTTTTTGATCTTCATTTGTTTATAACTATGTATATCATCAAAATCGGCTGCAGGAAATATATAGGTTATTATTATAGATGTCCATCCAGATGAAGACGGAACAAAAAACGAAAAGAATGAGTTCTGGGACAAATTACAAGAAGTGATAAATGATTGTACAGAGAAAATTGTGATACAGGAGACATGAACAGTAGAGTGGGGAAAGAAGCAGAAAAATGGAACAATGTCATAGGATCTTATGGGGAGGAAAAAATAAAAATGGAAAATTACTACTTGAATTCTGTCTAGACAATAATCTGGTGATTATGAACACACACTTCCAACATAAAAGGATACACAAGATCACAACAGAAGTAAAATCAAGAGACGAACAATCAATTATAGACTATACTATAGTGCAAAAAACAGAGAAGAACTGGAGAAGAGACGTAAGGGTGAAAAGGAGTTATGAAATTGGTAGTGACCACTATCTACTAGAAACCACATTCAAAAGCAAAAGAAAAGAAATAAAAAGAAATGAGAATTTAAATAGAAAACACAAAGAAATAATAAAAATTTATAAACTAAGGGAAGAAACAACGAAAATAAGATACACAGAAGGGCTAGAGAAAGAGATGGACAATGAATATGAAATAACAGAAACAATAGAGGAAGAATGGGGAAAATTTAAAAATGCGATGATAAAAACAGTTAAATTAATATGTGGAACTACAAGAAATAACAACAGAGGGAAACGAACATCATGGTGGAACGATGAATTGAAAAGAGAAATAAAAGAAAAGAAGAAATTATGGAAAGATTACATACAAGACAAAAAACAACAAAAATATGAAAATTATAAGAGACAAAGAACAAAAGTTAAAGAGATAGTTAAGAAAGAGAAAAAGAAAAGTTGGGAAAAATTCGGAGAAAAAATGGAAGAAAACAGCACAGAAAACGTAAAATTATTTTATAGAACACTGAAAAACCTAAGAAGCAACAAAGAAACGAAACTGAAACAAATAATGAACAAGGAAGGAAAAATAATAAATGACGATAAGAAAATAATGGAAAGATGGAGGGAACATTTCCAGCTGATACTGAATGGAAATCAAGCGAATACAATGGAGAAGGAAAGCCACATCAAGAGAGTATCCATGAGAAACACGGAAAATCCAGAAACTATAGAAAAAGAAGAACTAGAAGAAGCAATAAGAAAGATAAAGATTGGAAAAGCACCAGGAAGCGATGAAGTAGCACCAGAAATGATGAAATATATAGGAGTAAAAGCAAAAGAAAAAATTGTTATACATATATAACCTAATATGGAAGAGAAAAGTAATACCCAGAGAATGGACAAATGCAGTAATTATACCTATATACAAGAAAGGAAACACAAGAGACTGTAAGAACTATAGAGGTATATCACTACTATGTGTAGCAGCAAAAGTATACGAAACCATAATAGAAAGGAAAATCAGAAAAGAAATAGAACATAAATTAGAGGACGTACAAAGTGGATTCAGGAAAGGACACAACACACAAGACCATATATTCACCATGCAACAAGTAATAGAAAAAGCATTAAAGAAAAACAGAGAAATATATCTGAGCTTTATAGACATGGAAAAAGCATTCGACTCAGTCAAAAGAAAAGATATATGGGAAAGCCTAAAGAAGAAGGAAGTAAGTGAAGAACTGATAGAAGCAACAAAGAGTATATACATGAAAACAACAAATACAGTAAGAATGTTAAATATACAGTCAGAACCATTTGAAACAACTCAAGGAGTTAGACAAGGGGGAAGTCTCAGCCCAGTGCTATTCTTAAATGTAATAGATGTGATAGTGAAAGAATGTAAGAAAACTTTCAAGAAATACTGCATCGGTTGGAACAGAATGTAAATGATAAACGCTGAGATGTGTATATTTGCAGACGACATAGTATTAATTGCGGAAACAGCAGAAAAACTGAAATACAACTTAGAGAAATGGAACCTAGAAGCAAGCAAATACAACTTAAACGTAAACAAAGGGAAGACTCAGATAATGAAAATATCAAGGAAACAAGGGACGGAAGATCAAATAGAAGTAATGATAGACCAACAAAAAATAATACAGACAAATTCATACACATACTTAGGAACAGTAATCAACAACAAAGGAGACATCGAGGACGATCTTAACAACAGAATAGAAAACACAGGAAAGCTATTCCAAGCATTAAATAGAGGATTCCTTAATAATAAAGAAATATCAACAAAGACCAAGATGACAATATACAAAACAATATATAGACCTACGGTGACATATGGAGCAGAAAATTGGATATTGAACAAAAGACATCAGAGAATTCAGGCAGCAGAGATGAAATACTTCAGAAGAACGATCGGTGTAAAAAGAACTGATAGAATCAGAAATGAAGAAATAAGAGAAAGACTCAAAATCAAACCGATACTCGACTCAATCAAGGAGAAAAAATTGGCATGGTTCGGACATCTAACCCGGATGGACAATAATAGACAAGTAAAAAGAGTGTGGGACGCCAAACCAATAGGGAAGAATAGAAGAGGAAGACCCATTAAAGAATGGAACAGTGACATTTCGCAGATACTGCAGAGTAAGGGTAGGACTTGGCAGGAAGCAATACATATGGCATTCAATAGGAAGGCATGGAGAAAGTTCGTTAAGAGCTAGGACAATTCAGAAGATTGTAAAATATTGTAATTTAATGAATTGTATTATAAACGGCCCAACACCGAAAGGTACAAATGGGTCTACTGATTAAGTAAAGTAAGTAAAGTAAAGTAAGTAAAGTAAAGTAAATTATAGATGTCCATACTACTCAAAAAATTTGGTTTCAGCCTGGAGGGGGTTGTGTCACCAACAGGCTATTTTTTTCCTTATTTCTCTGAACTATAAATTTTACGGCGTTCAGCGGTTTTTTGTTCTTGTATATTATATATTGTGTATATATATAATACATACACACAAACATATTCCCCTTTTTAAATAGAAATTGTATAATACTTCTGAGCTCGGTAACTTTTGAATGGTATAAGCTAATTTTCAAAATTAAACATGCCTTGGAAAGATAATGATCAGTACGGTCAGAAGGTCGGACTTAAATTTTCTAATTTTTTTGGAGTTTTGGGGACGAGAACGAAAACAAACCCTAAAGGCAAGCGTCCACAGATCCGCATCGTACGCATCGGACGCATCGTACGCATCGGATTAATTTTTCATACTGCGTCCACTGTATCGGCAGCGATCGGATTGCCGATGCGACTACCTGCTAGGGTAGAAAAATTACTAAGGTAGACTTTAAAATTGGTTGTTTATTTATTTATTGGTTGTTTATTTAATTTAATAATTAATGCTAGGTACATACAACCTGATATCAAAAGAAAACCTGTAATATTTACTACAAAATACAATACTAATATACAATATACAGGGTGTACCATTTAAAAAAATGAAAAAAAGTGTATTTTCAAATAGGTATCACTTTGTATTTTATATTGATATACCTATGTCAAAGATATTAAATTATTTAAAAATGACACTATAGTGATAAAACTCTCATATGTCATTTTAAATATTTCGAAACTCATTAACTTTAGACCTATAAAACCTTACACAAACTCTACATGTTTTTAAAAAATATATTCAAAAATGATTTGTAAACATTTTTTATCGGCACATTTTTTATATTACAGCTTACACACAAATTCTCTCGGTAGACCGAAAGCTATAGCAGAAACACGACGGTAGACCGCATAATAGGAATAAGGAATACACAAAGCTGTTACAATTTGATTTAAATGGAAAATAGTAACTACATCAGTAAAAGTTTCTTTAAAGATTAATTAAAGCGTTATTAAAGTTACCTTTCTGAAATCGGTAAAATACTTTTTGTGGTTTTCAACTACTTGTAACACACTTTGCTTGCTTTTTCATCTTTTGTGAAGGACAATGAAATGTCTTGCATCAATTCTCTCTTAGAAACATCATTAACAAGTCTAATATTTTTTAAAAAGTTCATTGCTTTAAGATAGAAAAATATGTTGCTTTTTAACGAGAATAATAATTTTCGTAGTTAGATACTTAAGATATCTTGAAAAAGTCTAATACACATCAAAAATGAGTAATATTTATATTTTAATCCCCATAATCAACTTATCATGGCCTGTAATATTTTTTTCTGAATCTATATAAAATAACAGTTAAAACTAAGTTTATTTGTTTCATTACGAACAAGACGATCGTCAAATGCAAATAGCTGCCACTCATCTGCCACTGGACCAAACGAAATTTCAAACAGAGCGCGTAGGGTGCGTCCACTGATCGGCATTCCGAATGATTCATCGGCACGCATCGTAAAAGTTGCCTCTCGAAGCAACCCATCGGCATTGCCGATGATGCGATCCGTACGATGCGGATCAGGGGACGCAGTTACATAAGTTTTTGTACAAGGAAAACTCAAATCCGTTGCGTACGATGCGTGCGATGCGTACGATGCGGGTCTGTGGATGCTTGCCTTAAATGGGAAGGGCCATAAAATCCACATCCTTGGACCAAAATGGATGGTTGACACATGGATGGGCGAGTCTTTTTCTAAACTTTAAGATTGGATCTAGCCCAATTTTCAATTCAGTCAGATTTAGAAAATCAAAAATTTCGTGTATATATAGTGGCGAGAACTGCCGTTCTCTGGGATGTCTTTTTTGACCGATGGCTTGCTTTGTAACCTGTTTTAGCCTCTATCTTTCTACCTTGCACATGATAATTCATATTGTGTACCTATCGTTCTCTTACCACCCATAAATATTTCACCTTCTTTTTCTTTAAGTGCCATCTCCGCGAGGGAGGTCGGCAATCATCATAGCTATTCGGACTTTAGAGACGACTGTTCTGAAAAGCTCATTTGATGTACATCCGTACCATTCTCTCAACTTTTGTTCTATAGAGCTTTTTCGCCAAGTTATTTGCGAGTGAATATGTTCATTTTTCAACAAAATAACCACATTTTTAGACGGTTTTTCGCAAATAACTCAAAAAGTAAGTATTTTTTCGAAAAAAATGTTCTTAGTAAAAATATAGCTTATAAAAAAGTAAAAAAATGGTGTACGCGTTAGGTCTCTGGATCTCTTAGAACCAGAGTTATAGCCAATGAAACATAGATTCATATTCACCAAATTTCAAATAGAATATTTCGACGTGAAATATCCAAAAAATTAAGCACTTTTTGGGGAAAACCAGTTATAACTTTTTTAAAGTGTTTAAAAAAGCTTTATTTCTGTTTTTACAAAAAGTTTCTAGCATTAAATTTAAGCAAGTTACGTTCAAAATAAAGTTAGTCCCTTTCGTTTTTGCAAAAAAAAATCGGGAAAACCACCCCTAATTAGCAACTTAAATGAAATTAATCGTTACCGCTCCACAAATTATTTTACTTATGTTGTGTTTATATGATATGTAAGTTTTATCGATTCAAAGTGCTTATTTTTGAAAAAAATTGGTTTCAAAGTAAAATTTTTAAAAATTTAAATTTTGAAAAATATGCTTTTTTTTCAAAATAACTTAAAAATTGTTAGAGATACCAAAAATCTCGAAGAACAAAAAAAAGTCAGATTTGCTTTTCTGAATATCACGTATTTTTTTGTTTTTCTGTTAGACAAAAATTGATTAAGATTTGGTGTTTCTAAATTTGCATACATTCGTGATCAGTGACTCGTTCAACCCCTTTTAACTACAGCCCTTTCAATAATAAGGACTTTGAACCGATGAAAATTACAGATCATATAAACAATATATACACGAGTCAAGAAACTTATGAAGTCGTAACGATTAAGTTCACATAAGATACTAATTAGGGGATGATTTTCTCAATTTTTTTACCAAAACCAAAAGGGACTAACTTTATTTTGAGCGTAACTTGTTTAATTTTGATGCTAGAAATTTCTTTTATAAAACAAAAATGAAGCTTTTTTTAAACACTTTAAATAAGTTGTAATGAGTTTTCCCCGAAATGTGCTTCATTTTTGGTTATTTCACCTTAAAGTATTCCATTTGGAATTTGACGAATATGAACCTATTTTTCATTAGCTATAACTCTGCTTCTGCTAGGTGTAGATACGTGATATATACACCATTTTTTAAAATTTTTTACAGGCTATATTTTTGCTAAGAATGTTTTTTCGACAAAATACTTACTATTTGAGTTATTTGCGAAAAACCGTCTAAAAGCGTGGTTATTTTGTTGAAAAAATGAACATATTCACTGCCAAATAACTCGAAAAGTATTGACTTAGTGAAAAAACTCTATGGAACAAAAGTTACTTAAAATTAGCCAGTTTATCCATTTGCTGACTTTCTTTGGACGAATATTTTTTCACCCCCAAAAGGGGGTGAAAAGCACCCCCAGGGCAAAAGCACATATCGGCACAATATCACTTTTTTTCTTTGACTTATTAGCTTTGTGTATTCCAATTTTTATGTCAATCCAAGCGGTTCTTTAAAATTTAGAGATTTTGCAATATTTTACCGTTAAAGAACGGACTATTTTGAGGCTTTTGAATGTCTTTATCACTCATTGTATACCATTATCGTTTTCTGAGATCAGAATATGCGTTGTATGTCTAACAACTAATTTTTTTGGTTTCTATCCTCCTTGTATCATTGACCTGCCGTCATTTTTTCAATAACTAGGTTAAAGAGTAGTGGATTTAAGCTATCTATCTAAATTATTGTACTGTTAGTTTTAATTTCCTCATTTTCTTAATAAAGTATCATATTATAGTCACGAGAAGAAGAAAATGTATTGGGAGCAGCTTGAACTTCGATGCCGATCGTTCTATCAACAACATTCTGGACCGCCCAGTAACCATGGATCAGTAAGAGGTCCTCCCATGCCTCCATCTACATACTGCAGTTGCTGTGAGGAATGTCGATATCCATCCATTACAACCGGCCCACAGGTTTATCCTTGGGATAATCACATTACTAACGAGAGGTAAGTTACTGAGTAAATGTAGACTGTATCGATGGGTTTTTGACAAAACATTGTAAGCGCACATTTTTCGTATATAATATCACAAGAGAGAAAATTTTGTCGGCAATATTTTCGACTGGTATGAAAGTTTGTTGCCTAGCAATTTTCGCGAATTAAATTTTGACTTAAATCACGAGACGTCAGTCGAGTGATTTTGTCAAAATTTCATAAGCGAAAATTACCAAAAGGCAACGAACTTGAATGAAACCAGGAGAAAATTTTGCCGGAAAAAAATTTTCTCTCGAATGATATTCGACAAGACTATTTCACGAGACAATTAATGCACCATATCAACAAAATATATTCTTTATTTATTTGTTATTACTAGATACTTTCGTGACGGATCTGTCATAATTTTGTCGCTGAGAAATCACGTCGCTAAGGAGTTTTGTCAGTAGAAAACGAAGCGTTGCTATGCCGGTTTATCAGTTAAAAACAGTCTAGTGAAATAGGCGTATATAATATCACAAGAGAGAAAATTTTGCCGCCAATATTTTCGACTGGTATGAAAGTTTGTTGCCTGGCAATTTTCGCGAATTAAATTTTGACTTAAATCACGAGACGTCAGTCGAGTGATTTTGTCAAAATTTCATAAGCGAAAATTACAAAAAGGCAACGAACTTGAATGAAACCAGGAGAAAATTTTGCCGGAAATAATTTTCTCTCGACTGATATTCGACAAGACTATTTCACGAGACAATTAATGCACCATATCAACGAAATATAATCTTTATTTATTTGTTATTACCATACACTTTCGTGACGGATCTGTCACAATTTTGTCGCTGAGATTTCACGTCGTTAAGGAGTTTTGTCAGTAGCAAACGAAGCGTTGCTATGCCGTTTTATCAGTTAAAAACAGTCTAGTGAAATAGTCAGGAAAAAATGTTTTCCTTACATTTTGTTAGCAGCTTAGAAACAGATAATATTGAAATAACAATAGAAATACTGAATAAAATAGTGGGCGAAATCGTCTACCAAGAAATGGAATACAAAACAATAAAAAACTATTGAAAAGTACCTCAAGTAAAAAATTACTAAAAGACAAAAAAATTATTACAAAATACATATAAATTTACATAAAGATAAAAATATAACCTATCTTATTCTTTCTTACTTAGTTGATCTAGAGAACAAGAGAAGGCGTTAGATAATTAATTCCAAAACATTATTGTAAATGAATCAAAACTTAAAAATAAAATAAAATAAAATAAAATAAAAAGGAAATAACATGGACCTCTTTCACATGTTACAATTTAAGAGTGTGTCCAACTATTACATAATAAAAAAATATGGTGATCATATTAATTTAAAAGTGTTTTTTTTTCTTCAGGTTTTGGACTCCAGGTAGAGTTGGTAACTTTTATTCTCCAAACCCAGAAGATAATACTCCAAATATTTCGGACAATCATAACAATAGAATAAGATCATTAAGTGGCTGGAGCTGGAGGAGGTTACCTTGGAGTAGGAGTAATGTTGGACAAAATAATTCTCAAAGGTATTTTAATATGTATGTAGCTATTGTGGGAATTTAGTATCATTCTCTAATCGCTTTCCTCATAAAAGATTTTGTTTTCATAACGTTATCAATTCGCGCAAATTTCCCTGTAAATTTTTACATTTTTTATTCTCGATTTTTCTTCTGTGGAGCAAAGAAGTTCCACAAGAATGGAAATTATCATATATGTCAGCAATATACAAAAAAGGGGGATAACTACAGGGGTATTTTCGTTACACCAATAATCAGCCAAATATACAAAAGGATCTAAAAAAACCGAATAGAAGACGAATACAAGGAAATGGACGCAGAAGAACAAGCAGGATTTAGAGTCGGAAGATCTACAATTGATGATCTTTTTGCAATCACATAACTACGTCATGGAAAAGAAAACAGCTGTCAACCAAGAGATTCATTTCGTATTTCTTGATCTGAAAAAAGCATACGACAGTGTACCTTTGGTAAAGTTACGGGAGGCAATGGAGAATACAAACAGAAATTTGTACTTATTTGTATGATAGAAATCATAAAAATAATGAAAAATTTTTATAACAACACGACCAAGAGAATTAAACAAGGAAACATACTGACCGAAGAGTTTTTGACAAATAAAGGGCTCAAACAAAAATGCTGCTTCTCGTCAACACTTTTTAACATATATTTGGAACAAGCTCTGAAAAATTGGAAACGAAAATGCATGAACATGGGACTCCCGTTGAATGACCATACACTATATAATCTTTGTTTCGCAGACCATCAAATACTAATAACACAAGCACAAGACTTCGATGATAGCTGTTACCTACATGACAAGAAAACTAATAGATGAATACAGGAAATGGGGACTAGTGATCAACATAGGAAAAACCAAATATATGTATATCGGTGGAACGCAGCACGATTTGATACTAGAAGGAGGAGAAACAATCAATAAATGTAACGAATATAAATACCTGGGTATGAAAATCACGAATGATGGAACACTGGACGCAGCCATTAAAGAACGAAATATTCAGGACAAGAAAGGAATTAAGCTACTAAACTCAGTACTCTGGGACAAGCAGATAAACAATTAAAACAAGAAAAAGATCTATAACGCTGTAGTGAAAAGCATTATAACATAGAGCTGCGAAGTATGGCTTATGAAGGAAAAATCAAAACGAATGGGAGATGTCACCGAAATGGATTTCTGGAGAAGAACTGCAGAAAGATCAAGAAGAGAACATGTCACCAATGAACGGATGCGAGAAATAATGAAGGTCACACGTACAACAAAGGAGGAAATCAACGAAATATAACTGTTTGGTCACGTACAAAGAATGCATGAGGACATATTCCCAAAACAAGTACAAAACTGGAAACCGTAATGAAAAGAAGAAGAGATAGACCTAGGAAGGTTGGCAGGCAGGAATAAACAAAGCCAAAGCAATTTCGTAGCAAAATTCTCACCGTGTACCTACCTATATGTATAATTGTAGTGATTTTGACATAAAAAATCTATTTATGTTCAAATGCTTCTTAGTATAGTCGGTTCGCTAAACTCAGACGCAACTGGCTAGATATTTTAGTCGATAATTTTTTTGTTTTTTGCCAATTTTGCAAAAATTGGCAAAATTACTAACTATTTAGTGATTATTAACTATTTAATAATTATTTTTTGCCAATTTTACTAAAAATGGGAAAATTACCGACTAAAATATCTAGAAAGTTGCGTCTGAGTTTAGCGAACAGACTATATAATCTACTGTAGTTAGAAATTATTAAAACAGCGAAATATGTAATTTCGGTATACAGGGTTGGTCGAAACTCGGAAAGTTTTCTTTTAATAAAAAATGTAATTATCTTATAAACTACCTCCCATAATATTTAGGCGAGCGGCAGCAGCGCCTAAAATTACGTTATAATGACCACGAAAATCAACTTTAAGGTGAATGACCAATTTTTGTCATTCTTTATGTTTTCGAGGTCGCTGAATCCGAATCTGAAGTCTATTTTTATCTAAAGTTGGCGGAACATGTTTAAAAATCAAATTTTATGCAAAAATGCGAAAAATCAATTTTGATAATTTTTCAACTTTACCTCGCTGTCTCTTTGGTCGCTGTAAATATTACCTTTTGATTATTTTATTGTACCATCTTTGAAGTATTTAGATAACAATCAGCTTTGTACAAAATGTATCTTCTTCTTCTTTAAGTGCCATCTCCGCGGCGGAGGTCGGCAATCATCATAGCTATTCGTATTTTAGAGATGGCTGCTCTGTATCACAAAATGTATAAACAAATTAAAAGAGGAGTTGTTAATTGATACGTATTTTGTGGTCAGATTTCGTCAGTTTCATGGTTACTTAAAAAAGTTGAGTGACAAACTTTTTAGTTTATAATTTTAACCAACACAGTTTTTTTGGAAAATTTTAAGTCAAAATATGCAAGGGGAAAAAGTTATATGACTTTATAGATGAGCGGCACACCCAAAAAACTCTTATTTCTCGAGATACTGACCACGGTGTGGTGAATGGCTAATTTTTATCATACCTTATGTTTTTAATGGTGCTGAAAACAAAAATTAGGTTTATTTTGAATTTTACGTGGAGGACAATTGTCAAAATTGCAATTTTACCCTAAAAATATAAAAAATGAAATCACGTTTTTTTGAAATTTATATAGTATAAGTATATTTCATACCTTTCTGAAGACAATGGGATCTGTTTCAATCTTTCTGTCTTATTATAATAAAAGTTATGAATTGTTTAAAGTAAAAGGTGCAAATTCCTGAATTGCAAAGTGTAATCGCAAAAATTGGGTGACAAAATTTGAAATTTAGCTTTTTTATTTCTAGCCTTACACCTAAAGGTAGAAAGGCTTAGGACTAAGTAAAAGTAAGTAAGTTTATTTCTAGCTTATTTCTCGCATTTTTGCATAAAATTTGAATTTTTAACATGTTTCACTAATTCTAGATAAAAATAAACTTTATATTCGGATTCAGCGACCCCTAGAACATACAAAATGACCAAATTTTGTCATACACCTATCATGGTCGCTTTTTAGATTTCTAAGCCTCAAATTAGGGGTGTGTCACTCGTCTAATTACAAAACCTTATATTTTAAGTCAGTAATATTATTGTCAATGAACGGGCGCCCGTAGTTTTATACTTTAATATTACATTCATTTTCATTTTTTTAGAGGCAATTCCATAGCATACCAAGGAGGTGCTAGCAGTGCAGACAGTCAATATGGATTCAGTAACAGATCAGGAGCAGACACAAATATGCAAGATCAAATAGCTGGCTCGACAGGATCGTACAGCATTTTAGACAATCGGCCTCCACCGGGAGGGGTATATGTTTGGGGACCTCCACCACCGTATTCGAATCCAAATTCTCCAGCTAGAAGACCTATTCAATCTCCAGGAAGGTAAATAAATTACATTTAAAGTAGTATCTAGAAGTGATTTACAGTCCCTAGCCAAATTATTAGACGCACTATCTCTTCCTCCCAAGTGCCTTCTCTATTGAGGTTGGCGATCAATATGGCAAATTTCTCTCTGTTCTGGGCTTGATGAATTAAGTCATTCCCTGTTGCGTGTCAATCTCTGATGTTTTGGAGCAAGGATTTTTTCCTTCTTCCTATAACCCCTTTAACCTTCGATTTCGCCTTCTAATATTGCCTGGAGTTGCTCAAATTCCCTATTAGTCCAGAAAGCCACTGCGCAGCCGCTAGGAAACATATTCTGATTAAGATTTTTTGCACAATCTTATTCAAAAAATTTAAGAAATTTGCATGTTGCCATGTCCAAAAGTGGTCAAAAATGTTTTAAAAGTTTTTTTCCTAAAATTATTTTTTTTACATTGAACAAAGTTTTTTTTTTAGATTTTTTGGATCATTCCAAACAGAAAAGGTCTTTAGTGACTTTTCTCCAAAGTTGATAGTTTTTGACATATAAGCGATTAAAAATTTAAAAATTGCGAAATCGGCCATTTTTACCCCTCATAAACTATGTGAAAAATTGAAAATTTCAATAATGCCAAGGTAGGTAGATATTTTTTAAACATCGACTCATGAAATCCCGAAGAGTTTTTTGCAATACAATATCTAAAACCCCTTTGTTTTTTAATTGCTAATCAAGCGGAAGCTACACTATTTTCAACCATTGCATGTAGGTATATGTAATATGCGTAAATTATGTGCTGAAAAATATTCTGATTCAATTTTTTTTTACCATCTTGCTTGAACAGGTTCCCTATTAACAAATTTGCATGTTGCGGGAGTCAAAAATGGATCAAAAAATTGTTTAAACAATTTTTTTTAAACTTGAAATGTTTTTCGATTACATCTTAAAACATGCAACGGTTGAAAATAATGTCGCGCCCGCTTGATTAGCAATTAAAAAACAAAGGGGTTTTCGATATTGTATTGCAAAAAGCTCTTCGGGATTTCATCGATCGATGCTCATAGAATATCTACGTACCTTGGTAACATTGAATCATAACCTATATCTCGAAAATTATCATATTTAAAGAAGTCACTTGAGATCTTTTCTATTTGGAATGATCCAAAAAACTAAAAAAAATTGTCCGATGCAAAAAAATAGTTTTAGGAAAAAACAAAAAAAAAATCGTTAAAAAAAATTTTGACTGCCTTTAAATCCTGGCAACATGCAAATTTGTGAAAAGGAGACCTTTTCAAGCAAGATGGTGAAAAAAAAATTGAATCAGAATATTTTTCCGCCCATTCATATATATTTACGCATTTTACATACATGCATAGGTTGAAAATAGTGTCGCGCCCGCTTGATTAGCAATGAAAAAACAAAGGGGTTTTCGATAATCAGCCCTGTGATGGATGACCGAAGCTATCGTTAACGTAAAGTTATCCTGTAGTTATGTTATAACCATCGAATTGGTGTGATGTATCATACTTAACTATTTGCGTTATTTCTTGAGAGTTCTTGAGTTATCTGGTCACTTTATAACGCGACGTTAAACCTCAAGTTATGAGATAACTTTGTAGTTATGCAAGGTTAGGTTCATCTTTTGACTTGTTTTTAGACAGAAATCAAGTGAATTTAGAAGCTAGTAATTTAATAATTAAGAATAGAAGGGTAATACAATTTTAAAAATTATACAAGAATCAAATCGAGCGATATAAGTTGAAATTTTATTTTAATATAAGTACCTACTGAGCTTTCTATCCAGAGTTGCTAGATGATATTTTATAAATCCCCCACTTAGAAACTGAAATCCCTGAAATTGAAGCTCAAATACCCCAAAGTCCCCAAATTTAAATTGTTGCCGCATTTTAATAAATTATTAGTCAAATGAAGAGAACAGTAAAGCAAAATTCATACTACAATATCAACGAGGGCCATGGAAATAATTCATAGTTCCTATCGTCTTCAATTATATGGGAGTATAATATACAGTTCTATGTACATTCGCAAATTTAATTTACCATGACCCCTTAAAATCATCCATAATTTTCCGCCCCCAAAAAATCCCACTACAATTTCTGCTTAGAAAAATTTCAATAGACGCTTTCAAATTAACCCAAAATTTTGGGAAAATACACCAATCTGGAAACCCTGTTTATATCTACCGTTTGAAAGCAACTTAGAAACACCAAGGAACCCAAACAGCTGTTTGCTGTTCGGTCATCGGCGGTAGCCGACGACGGGTATGTTCGGAACAATCTCTCGCGCTCACTCCAACTTGTACTATTTGTACATAAGGTTCTCTTTGTTACTTCAAAATTTGTTCCTCAAAACTTCTTTCTAATATAACGTTGATGATATAACTATCTCATAACTGCGAGCGATACATCACACCAAATTTTACCTATACAGTTATGGGCACGTTATTCCTGAGAGTTATCTTAACTTTAACTCAAACGTTAAACTTAACTTCGGTCATCCATCACACGACTGATTGTATTGCAAAAAACTCTTCGGGATTTCATCAATCGATGTTTAGAGAAGATCTACCTACATTAGCAAAATTGAAATTTTCAGTTTTTCACATAGTTTTAGAAGGTTAAAAATGACTGATTTCGCAAATTTTAAATTTTTAATCGCTTATATGTCAAAAACTTTCAACTTTAGAGAAAAGTCACTAAAGACCTTTTCTGTTTGGAATGATCCAGAAATCCTAAAAAAACTTTGTTCGATGTAAAAAAAATAATTTTAGGAAAAAAAAAACAAAAAAGCGTTCAAAAATTTTTTGACTCACTTTTGGACCTGGCAACATGCAAATTTGTTAAAAGGGGTCCTTTTTCAGTAAGATTGTGCAAAAAATACGAATCAGAATATTTTTCCTAGCGGATGCGCAGTGGCTTTCTGGACTATATGGCGTATTATGTGTCCTAAATATGACGTCTTTCTAATTTTAATTGTATTGACTAGATGAGGACGTGTGTTTGATATTACCAGTACTTCTTCATTCGTAGTTCTGCTGGTCCAGCTTATTCTTAGCATTCGGCGGTTCCCGGGAAGGGGGGTTATCGTGGGAGGTCTTGTCACTGGGAATTTTCCGGCGTCAACTTATTTCTTAATGATTCTTTAGTCAAAATTCACTGAGAGCGAAATCGCAGCACGTTCTTTTTTTAACTAAGCGCGAAATGCATTTTTCTGCACAAAGCTCTACTATTCCGTAAGTATTTTACATCGTTTGAAATTCACATTGTATTTCCAATATTTTTTTTCTTTCCCAATCTATCAGAAGTAGTTTTGGGGACATTAATACATTAGCTTGAATTTTTTTCAGATTTTTCTGACTGCTCTAAGACCACTTTTTGAGGCTTTGAAAATGATTTTTTCACTTTTTTGACACTTTTAAACGCTTTTGAGATAGTGCTCTTTTTCAGGGTGTAAGTATATAAATATACTTGATTAAATTTAATGATATTATTAGTATATATATAAACACCAAATACAAGCTTCAATTAGGCGCCAATTTGAAAAATAAACTAATATACACTCACGGACAAAAATTTTGCATATTTTGAAATTAACGTGTGAAATAAAAAATATTGTGCTGCCCTCAGTGTCATAGAAATAGGATTTCTTTTCAGAATCCGATGTTTTAATGTTTCATATAAATGGTATAATCGGATTTAAATTTAATGTGGGCTATATGGTGGCCAATATAATTTTTAAATTGAATCTCATCAAGGTAAGTATTCACTATTCTACCGACATTAAGACCTGCGTCATGGTACACGAATTTGTTATAGAATATGGCTGGTAAATGGCAAAACATGATCTTCTAAAATGTTTTAATGTACATATCAGCTGTCGTTCACCCAATCACCTCCACAAGTTCAGTATCTCCTTACCAAGAAATACCACTCCATAGCACTATGCCGCCACCGCCAAAATTAACCCTCTGTATGTGGTTACATCTGGCATACCGTTCACCATATGGAAGCAATATTTACAAAACTTCGTCTACAGAAGAGTTGGCGAACAGTATGTCAGTTGTAACTTCATACAGAACGTTAGTTTTAGTGCTGGCGACATAGTGCTATGGAGCGGTATTGCTTTGAAAGGACATACCGAACACGTGAAGGTGATTAGGCGAATGCCAACTGATATGTACATTGATAACATTTTAGAAGATCATGTTTTGCCATTTGAAAGCCATATTGGATATGACATATTGGTGCTTATGCACTTCTTGTCGTTAGCATAGTGAATACTTATCTTGAAGAGATTCAATTTAAAAATTATATTGGCCAGTATATAGCCCAGATCAGATTTAAATCCGATTATAGTATTTATGTGATACTTTAAAAAATGGCATTCGGAAAATAAATCCTATTCCTATGATACAGGAGGGCTAAGGATAGCTGCACAAAAAATTTCATTCCACATGCATATGCAATATTTTTGTCCGAGAGTATATAAGTGAGATACGTATTTTTGCACTATATTTGTTACAGGTAGAAATTCGATAACATACATAAATATATTATATTATTTATTTATTATATAAATAAATATGCAGATATATGTTGACCGCAAAATATTAACAATTATTAGAGATATTAGATGTATAATAAATTGGCAAAGTGTTACAACATTTTTTGTACTGAAAAAGAAAACATTTTTGAAGTGAAAACTTCTTTAGGGACGTTCTGCGATTTTTGGATAGGGGAAAAAGCATTGAATTCGCGACCGTCATCGCGACCGTCATCGCTTATGCTATATATTATTTGTATGTATATATAAATTGTATAGAAGAAGTATTTAAATTTAAAATAAATGTAAAACCTATTTTAGGATGGGGAAAAAGGATTTATTTCGCGACCGTCATCTCTTCGGCGAAATAAATTTTGTACGTATCTATATTATGTGTATCTATACATAAATTGTATAGAAGTATTTAAATTTAAAATGAATGTAAAACCCATTTTTGGATGGGAAAAAAAGATTTATTTCGCGACCGTCATCTCTTTGGCGAAATAAATTGTGTACGTATATGTATTGTAGTGAAAACTTCTTTAGGAACGTTGTGCACTTTTGGATGGGAAAAAGTATTAAATTGGCGACCGTCATCGTTTCGACGAAATAAATTTTTGAAGTGAAAATTTCTTTAGGGATGTTGTGCACCTTTTAGATGGGGAAAAAGTATTGAAAGAAGTTTTCACTTCAAAAATTATATAATAATATACTTACAATCATGATACTATAAATAACATTAATAACATTAATAATAACTATATACTATAAATAACTTTATTTATAGTATCATGCTTACAATAAAATCTATAAAAAAATTAGCGACCGTCATCTCTTCGGCAAAATATATTTTTGAAGTGAAAACTTCTTGAGGGCCGTTGTGCACTTTTTGGATGGGGAAAAAGTATTAAATTAGCGACCGTCATCGCTTCGACGAAATAAATTTTTGAAGTGAAAATTTCTTTAGGGATGCTGGGGAAAAATTATTGAATTAGCGACCGTCATCGCTTCAGCAAAATAAATTTTTTAAGTGAAAACTGCTTTTGGGGACGTTGTGCACTTTTTGGATGGAGAAAAATTATTAAATTAGCGACCGTCATCACTACGACGAAATAAATTTTTGAAGGAAAACTAATTTAGGGACGTTGTGCACTTTTTTAATGGGAAAAATTATTAAATTAGCGACCGTCATCACTTCGACGAAATAAATTTTTGAAGTGAAAACTTCTTTAGGGACGTTGTGCACTTTTTGGATGGAAAAAAGTATTAAATTAACGACCGTCATCGCTTCGGCGAAATAAATTTTACAGTGAAAACCTCTTTTGGAGACGTTGTGCACTTTTTAGATAGGGAAAAAGTATTGAACTAGCGACCGTCATCACTTCGACGAAATACATTTTTGAAGTGAAACTTCTTTAGGGACGTTGTGCACTTTTTGGATGGGAAAAGTAATAAATTAGCGACCGTCATCGCTTCGACGAAATAAACATTTGAATGAAAACTTCTTTAGGGACGTTGTGCTCTTTTTGGATGGAAAAAAGTATTAAATTAGTGACCGTCATTGCTTCGACGAAATTAATTTTTGAAGTGAAAACTTCTTGATGAGGGACGTTGTGCACTTTTTGGATGGGGAAAACTATTAAATTAGCGACCGTCATCGCTTCGACGAAATAAATTTTTGAATTAAAAATTTATTTAGGGACGTTGTGCACTCCTTGGATGGGGAAAAAGTCTTAAATTTGCTACCGTCATCACATCGCTGAAATAAATTTTGTACGTATATAAATGATATATATGTATACATAAATAGCATAGGGAATACGCATCGCGTATATGATATAGGTGAAGCAATTCGTTTTGGATGGGGAAAAAGCATTGAGCTCGTAATTTATATACTATAAGAAGTTTTCACTTCTGTCGGCACTCCCATGAGTGCCTTCAATTTTTTTTTAAATAATAATATTATTATGACATTATAATGCCATTTTAAATATGCGTTCCATTATACCTTTGTACGGCACTAATTTTTTGTCGAATTCGGCATGGTTATTGAATTTCTACCTGTAACACCTGTAATGCAAAAATACATACCTCTCTTATAGTTAATTTTTTAAATTGGCGCATAATTTAAGCTTGTATTTTGTCTTTATATAAATATACTAATAATATCATTAAATTGAATAAAGTATATTTATATATTCACATCCGGACAAAGAGCACTATCTTAAAAAGCGTTTAAAACTGTTAAAAAAGTGAAAAAAATCATTTTCAAAGCCTCAAAAAGTGGTCTTAGAGTAGTCAGAAAAATCTGAAAAAATTCAGACTAATGTATTAATGTCACCAAAACTACTTCTGAGAGATTTTGAAAGAAAAAAAATATTGGTAATACAATATGAATTTCAAACGATGTAAAATGCTTACGGAATAGTAGAGCTTTGTGCAGAAAAAATGCATTTCGCGTTTAGTTAAAAAAGAACGTGCTGCGATTTCGCTCTCAGTGAATTTTGGCTAAAGAATCATTAGGAAATAAGTTGACGCCGGAAAATTCCCAGTGACAAGACCTCCCACGATAACCCCCCTTCCCGGGAACCGTGTCGGCGGTACATCCAAATTTCGAATGAATTCAGTTTGTTGACGTCATACTGTGTTAATGTCCAGATAGTAATAGAGACCACACATAACACTTTAGTGTTCTCAATCTTATTGAGACTGATAGCTCGGGGTTGCAGAGCATTTTACGCAAGTTCATGAAACCAGACCTTGCTATTTCAATGCGTCTTCTAATTTTTTTTGAATGGTCTATAGGCTACTGATTATGTATTTTAGAAAGCAACTACAACGTTAACGGGATTTTATTGTCTCATATGGTCAACGGACGTCTAAATTTAAAAAAACCGCGGAGTGCTACCATTATAATGTGTGCGTTTTTGAGAAAGGAGTGAATTAGTCCCTAGACACAGGGCGAATTAGGGTGAGTTATATGCACTTTTGGTACAAACACGTCTACAGGAAAATTATTCCAGGTTAAACTTACTATCGAAACATCACATTTTAAAATCGAAAATATTTTTTTAACAAAACTAGATTCAAAATAAAAGCAAGAAAAAACACGAGAGATAGCAATTTTGTTTTTTGCCCCATAACTTTTTTCCACGGGGATATAGGTATAGGCATTTCTACACAGAAAACAAACTTCCATTCTTTCTATTTAAAATGACGTTTGGTAGAAGTCTCTGTGACTTACAGTTTCCAAAGTATCATTTCAAATTTCGCCACTCACAGCGATTTTGGCCCATTTTCCTTGTTACTTCGCAAACATTGTTCTGTAATTTTTTTTCTACGCAGCTTTAGGTATATTATGTAATGTTACATTTAGTAGGAAGAAATATCAATTACCTTTAAAACGGTCTATCACAGAAGGCTGTATGACTATTTTTGTTATGGTTTAGAAGTTATGGTTGTTCAAAGTTTTATATTTTTAATGGTTTTTGATATATTTTACGATTATTTTTAAATTTCTCATAACTTTTTTTATATATTGTATATATTGTACAATATATACATATTGTATACAATATATATTGTACAATAAAAAAGAAAGCTTATTTTCTTTATTTTAAAATGGTGTATTGCAAAAAATTCTTGAGGTATTTTTAAACAAGATATGCTTCTACATAGTCTAAAACCTATGTTGCAATCATCAGATATAAAATGTTATCAATAGTGTACGAGGTATGTTATAAAATATGAATTTCGCTCAAGAGTAAAGTAACTTTATATTTCACAATATCGAAAAGTGTTATTAAGAAAAGTTATTTGGAATTAAAAATTGTGGTACGCAATTATATTCTTCTAATTGAAAAAAAAAATAAAACGATTAACAATTTTTCTCAAATTACGGATACCCTTGGATATCCTACGGATATTTTGTTTAAAAATAGTCCTAGAAATTTTGCAATAGGTACACCATTTTAAAGCAAAGAAATTAAGCATTATTCATTCCACAATGTATATATCTAAATGTACTAGGAAAAAAGGCATAATGATAAATTTGGAAAATAGTCATAAAAATATCAAATATCATTAAAAGTATAAAACCTTGAAAAAGCATAACTTGCTTAAAAAGAGCCGTAGAACCTTATACGATAGATCATTTTAAAGGTAATTGACGTCTCTTTCTACTAAATATACCATTGCATATACATAGATATGCGTAGAAAAAAGTTACAGAAAAATGTTTTTTAAATAATGGGGAAATGGCCCAAAAATGCTGTAAGCGGCGAACTTTGAAAAATCCTATTTCGGAAATTAGAAATCACAGAGACCTTTACCTAACGTCATTTTAAAGAGGAAGAATGAAAGTTATATACATAGATATGCGTAGAAAAAAGTTACAGAAAAATGTTTGCTAAATAATGGGGAAATGGCCCAAAAATGCTGTAAGCGGCGAACTTTGAAAAATCCTATTTCGGAAATTAGAAATCACAGAGACCTTTACCTAACGTCATTTTAAAGAGGAAGGATGAAAGTTATTTTTCGCTGAAGCAATGCCTATACCTATATCCCTGTGGAGAAAAGTTGTGGGGCAAAGAACAAAATTGCTTTCTTTCGTGTTTTTTCTTGCTTTTCTTTTGAATATATTTTTGTATTAAAAATATTTTGGACTTTAAAAGGTGATATTTCGATTGTAAATTTAACCTGGAACAATTTTCCTGTAGACATGTTTGTACCAAAAGTGCATAGAACTCACCCTAATTCACCCTGTGCCTAGGGACTAATTCACCCCTTTCTCAAAAACGCACCAATTTAAATGGTAGCACTCCGCAGTTTTTTCAAATATAGAGGTCCATTGACCATATGAGACAATAAAATCTCGTTAACGTTGTAGTTCCTTTTAGCTTTCTTATTCTGAACATAATCAATAGCCTACTAGTCGATACTATTTAGCTCTCTGTCCAGGTATATAAAGCTTTGGGAACTCTGAAGGGTGATACCATTTATTTGTATGTTGGGCTTAATTTGTTCACGCACGATAAAACTATATAAAACGCACCATAAAAATGTTAATAATATCGTGATACTAAATAGGTTTTTTGTATGTAGCAGACACAATGTATATCGTTTGGATGTCCATTTAATTTTCTGTATTTTCTCATGGATTAATAGTATATTACATACCTAGCGGGAAAGTACTCTATTTCAGCCGAGCGGCAAGGTAGTTTACCGAGGTGCGAAGCACCTGTATTCTTTTAGTTACTTTTACTTTAATTTTTCACAATTTCCTTTCCTTTAACAGACAGAATCATCATTACAACAGTATACAGCTAAATTGAAATATTCCTCATCATGTTAGGCAACCAACAGTACATATATCTAAAACATTTAAAATTAGAATCTGCTTTATTTACCATCCCATCTCTCCACTTCAGGTCATTAATTGTTTACTATATAGTATATATCTCATTCTATTATACTAAATTAAACTTTCAGCTTTTCATTTTGCAATCGATGACGTCACGCTTATAATCATGAAATATACCAATCTTATTTCCAACAAACCAAAAGTTTTTTCTGGATTAGAGAGTTGCTAATTTAAACTTTACAATTAGTCCAGAAAGCCACTGCGCATCCGCTAGGAAAAATATTCTAATTCGGATTTTTTTCACAATCTTACTCAAAAAGGACTCCTTTTAACAAATTTGCATGTTGCCAGGACCAAAAGGTGGTCAAAAATTTTTTAAACGTTTTTTTTTGTTTTTTTTCTAAAATTATTTTTTTTGCATGGAAAGAAGTTCTTCTAGGTTTTTTGGATCATTCCAAACAGAAAAGGTCTTTAGTGACTTTTCTCTAAAAATGATAGTTTTTGACATATAAGCGATTAAAAATTGAAAAATTGCGAAATCGGCCATTTTTAACCCTCGAAAACTATGTGAAAAACTGAAAATTTTAATGTTGCCAATGTAGGTAGATATTCTTTAAACATCGATTGATGAAATCCCTAAGAGTTTTTTGCAATACAATATTCAAAACTCCTTTGTTTTTTAATTGCTAATCAAGCGTGCGCGACACTATTTTCCACCGACAGTATGGTGCAAATGAAAGGAATAAATTCGTTATTTCGTAAACCGGCGACTTTAAGGAAAAATCCCGAAACAGGTTGATTTTTATTTTTAAGTTATGATATTATGGCATATATGGTATACTAGTGACGTCATCCATCTGGACGTGATGACGTAATTGATGATTTTTTTAAACGAGAATAGGGGTCGTGTGCTAGCTCATTTGAAAGGTTCTTCAATTATCGATTCAGTAATATAAACATTTACATAATTATTTATACAGGGTGTCCAAAAAATTTTTATTAAATTAAATTATTTGACATAAAAAGAAGTAGAAGGACACCCTGTATAAATAATTATGTAAATGTTTACATTACTGAATAGAGAATTCAAGAACCTTTCAGATGAGCTACCACACGACCCCTATTCTCATTTAAAAAAATCATCGATTACGTCATCACGCCCAGACGGATGACGTCACTAGTATACCATATATGCCACAATATCATAACTTAAAAATAAAAATCGACCGGTTTCGGGATTTTTCCTTAAAGTCGCCGGTTTACGAAATAACGAATTTATTCCTTTCATTTGCACCATACTGTCGGTGGAAAATAGTGTCGCGCACGCTTGATTAGCAATTAAAGAGCAAAGGTGTTTTGAATATTGTATTGCTAAAAACTCTTCGGGATTTCATCAATCGATGTTTAAAGAATATCTACCTACCTTGGCAACATTAAAATTTTCAGTTTTTGACATAGTTTTCCAGGGTTAAAAATGTCCGATTTCGCAATTTTTTTATTTTTAATCGCTTATATGTCAAAAACTATCATTTTTAGAGAAAAGTCACTAAAGACATTTTCTGTTTGGAATGATCCAAAAAACCTAAAAAAACTTTTTTCCATGCAAGAAAATAAGTTTAGGAAAAAAACAAAAAAAAACGTTTAAAAAATTTTCGACCACCTTTTGGTCCTGGCAACATGCAAATTTGTTAAAAGGAGTCCTTTTTGAGTAAGATTGTGCAAAAAATCCGAATTAGAATATTTTTCCTAGCGGATGCGCAGTGGCTTTCTGGACTAAATAGATTCTCAAAATATTTTTAAAACAGTTTTAATTATATTTTCAATCAGTTATTACAACTTTACATTTTGATTAAAATCCAAAAATAAATACACTTTTTGAAGTTCGTAACCAAAAATTGACTTTACCTTGTCTTGTCATGTCACTCTTTGTCATTCCATTTCGTTTTATATCAGTTGGTCTGTGCTAATTGAAATGGCAAGTACCTAGTTTTTTCGAGCAAGGAAGCATGTTGCTCTTTAGGCACGTATACATAATTTAATCTTTTAACATCGACTAGTAGTCACAATATTTTATTAAAATTTATAATGTAAGCCATATATTATGAAGTTACCACCTTCATTGTTGTGCTAGTTACAACTACTTTGCGGAATGTAAGTATTTTCCACATATTTTTCTTATTAACAGTCACAATTTTAACCTTTTTGCCTTAATCGAACGTGGAAATACTTCATTCTAGGCACTGAAGATGTTCTGATTTCAACGAAAACGTTTTGCAATCCATGTGGATCACTTTTAGATAGTGTTTAAATAAACTATTTTATACCAAAATACAATTTGAAGTTTTTTACTTCTGTATAAGTTTTTTAACGTATTTTGTTTGTTTTAGATACCACCACATTCATCACCATTCCCACGGACACGAATCTCATTGTCAGATGAACGAAAACAGTCAGTTCAGTAGAACCTCCCGTCGGACTAGACCTCATTTTAATAACAAAGATAACTATGAAAACACCACGGAACCCGAAATTCATCACGGAAATGATAACAATGAAAGTACTGACACATCTAGTTGCGTAGAAAGAGTTTCACATACTTTACCAGTGAGAAAAATAAAGAAAAGAACTGATATTGCTTCGGTGAAGTCAAGTATTCAACCTAGTACACGAACCAATGTTCAGTCTGTATTTAACCAGGCCAATCAAGAAGAAGATAAAAAGGAAACTGAGCATAATTATCGAGAACCAGCTTTAGCAGAATCCAAATCTTCAAATGATAATCCAAAATGTAGATTTCTTCCAAGATTACAAGGAGTTGAAAACGCAGCTTTTCAAAAGCAAGAAACTAGTCCCCAAAAACCTGAACCGAGCGAGTCAGAGGTGTATTTTGCTGACGTAAGCAGTTGTTGTAATATTTCTGTTAGAAACGATGGACAAGATTCTTCGTTGTACGATGAAGCTTTGGAAACCCAAAAGCCTAGACTAATTTCTTTACAAAAACCAGATCCCAAAGACGTGAATACCACTCAGCTATTACAAACTTTCCAAGAAAACATTTCTTCGTCTACTGTAACTGAAGATGAAGATTATTTGGCACATAGAATGGGAAATCGACAAATGTCTACCAGAAGTCGAATGCCGTTTCCTTTGCCAGATTCTAATGATATGGAATTTAGCGCTGACTCATGTTTACAGCTCTTACCTAAAGATATTTCTCAAAATAGTTTATGTAGTAGTGTACAAACTCCTTTGACTGAAACAACCGATGACACAATTTCCCCTGATGAATGTTGTAGCTATTTCCAAGATAAGTCATGTGATCAAACACCCAAACATAGAACCTTTTCTGGTTCTTCCTTGGATCACTATCTCGCTCCAGATGCTCAATATGAAGTTATTCCAGAACAGGAAAATTATCATCAAAACTCGAGCAATTTAACTAACACTATATCAACATTAAATTATGACCAAAACTATTATAACCAGAATAAAGTTAATTTTGGTTACAATAACCCTGGAGGTAAAAATGTACCACCAAAAACCTTAAATCTGAACCAACAAGCAAGAAGAAATTTGGGTTCTAACATATCTGCCCTTATACAGAATTTGGGTGAAAATCCTGCTGGATTACTCTATGGAGATGCTACAACAGAAGATGAGGCTCAAGTGCAAGGATGTCACAGTGACGGTACTATGGATTCGGGTTGGCAAAGTGGTTCTGAAAAAACTGAAACTCGTAAACAAGAGGAAGAAGAAGAAGGTGTTCATAAACCGGTCAAAGTGTAATACTCATTAAATAAAGACTAAAGTGCGTTACAAGTTGTTGAATTTGAGATGGGACCAAGCAATTTATTACGTTGGCTTGTGTTAAATACGAAAATGGCAGTGCTGATATATGGACAGATCAAGATATATTTACTGTGTCGAAAAAGAGATTAGAAAATTATAATGTTAAATAAAATTTAGTTGAATTTGCTATAAATTTATATATATTTGTTATATTATGTTCCTTTAGTGTCGAAACACACGGGCCACCCTGCAGCGTTGCTAAACAGCGCCACAGGGTAGCTACCGCCGATTTTAGTTGTCAATTCTTATATAAAATAACTCCTTAACGTGCACGCTCGAGTTAAGTCGAGCACGCTAAACTGACCAAACTTTGTCTACTCGATATAATTCGAGCGGCGTTGTATTTTATATGGCTATAATTTTTCACACTCGAACGCAATTGACACTTGAAAATTACAATGCCAAAAGCAAGCAACTAGTCCCCAAAAACCTGAACCGAGCGAATCAGAGTTATATTTTGCTGACGTAAGCAGTTGTTGTAATATTTCTGTTAGAAACGATGTGCAAGATTCTTCTTTGTATGATGAAGCTTTGGAAACTCAAAAGCCTAGATTAATTTATTTACAAAAACCAGATCCCAAAGACGTGAATATCACTCAGCTATTACAATCTTTTCAAGAAAACATTTTTTCATCTACTGTAACCGAAGATGAAGACTATTTGGCTCATAGAATGGGAAATCGACAAATGTCTACCAGAAGTGTAATGTCGTTTCCTTTGCCAGATTCTAATGATATGGAATTTAGCGCTGAATCATGTTTACAACTCTTACAGTTGAGTCCGGGAACCTTTACCGTGCGCCATCATTTAAAGCATACGAAATAAGTCGATGATAAGTTGGAAATTGAAATTTACTAAACGCAACAGCAAGTCACTTAATCGCCACTTGCTGTTGCGTTTCATCATCATCATCATCATTGGCTCGACAGCCCTTTCTGGGTCTTGGCCTGTTCCAGGATTCTTCTCCACTCTGATCTGTTTCGTGCTTTTTTTCTCCAGTTTTTTATTTTTAAGGTTTTTATATCATTTTCTATTTGTTCTAAATATCTCAGCTTCGGTCTTCCTCTTGTTCTTTTTCCTACTGGCATCTGTTTGAATATTTTGTTTGGTATTTCGCCTTCTTCCATTCTTTCTACATGTCCCATCCAACGCAGCCGTCCTATTTTAATGAATGTTATGATATCTGGATCCTGGTATATTTCGTATAGTTCAAAGTTGTACCTTCTTCGCCAAATTCCATTGTCTTTTGTGCCCTTATATATGTGTCGCAAGATTTTTCTTTCAAAGGTGGCTAGCAATGTTTCCTCTCTTTTAGTGAGTGTCCAGGTTTCTGAGCCGTATGTGAGTACCGGTCTTATTAGGGTTTTGTATATTTGCCATTTTGTTTTCCTTGCGACGTTGTCTGATCTTAGTTGCCGAATTAAGCCATGGTAACTTTTATTGGCAATAAATATTCGCCTCTTCACTTCCTCTGCTACGATATTATCAGATGTGACTAGGGATCCCAAGTATGTAAAGTTTTTTACCCCCTCAATGTTGTATTCTCCTATTGTTATATTTTGTGGCTGCCTTATTTCTGTGTTTTTACTTACCTGCATATATTTTGTTTTGTTCTGGTTGATTTTCAGGCCACTATTTTGTGCAGCTCGTTCTATTTGATTGAATGCCTCTATCATTTCTCTTCTTGATCTTGCGATTATGTCAACATCATCTGCAAATGCTAGTATTTGCACGCTTTTATTAATTATTGTTCCTCGAGTATTGACTGTTGTGTCCCTCATTATTTTCTCGAGTACAATGTTGAACAAGATGCATGATAGAGCGTCTCCCTGGCGTAGTCCCTTTTTCACATCTATTGTTTCCGTTAGTTCGTTTTGTATCCGGATTTTACTTTCTACTTTTAGAGATTCTTTTATCAGTTCTATTAGTTGTGTTGGTATATTAAATTCTTTCATTGCTTTTATTAAGAATTCTCGGTTTATATTGTCATATGCGCTTTCGAAGTCTATGAAGAGATGATGTGTGTCGATGTTATGTTCACTTGTTTTTTCAAGGATCTGTCGCAGAACAAATATCTGGTCTATTGTTGACTTCTGTCTACAGAAGCCACTTTGGTACCTGCCAACTATTTTTTCAGCGTGTGGTCTAAGTCTTTCATAAATGACGTTGGACATTATTTTGTATGCTGCATTCAGCAGCGTGATTCCACGGTAGTTTCCACATTCTAACTGATTCCCTTTTTTATGTAATGGTACAATAATACCACTATTCCACTCCGCTGGTAGCTGTTTATTTGACCATATCTTTGTTATCAATACATGTATTGTTTTCTGTAGTGCGTCTCCTCCTTCCTTCAGTAATTCCGATGCTACTTGATCCGATCCCGGTGATTTATTGTTCTTTAATTTGTCTACTGCTGTTCTAATCTCGGCTATTGTTGGTGGACTCTTTTCTCTGTTGTCTGCTTGGTCTAATGATATATCAGGGTTCGTCTAACTCCCATCTCCTTCAAGCTTTTCCGTAAAATGTTCTGTCCATCTTCTTAGTATCTCTTGCTGTTCTGTCAATATATTACCTTCCTTATCTCTACACATCGTCGTTCTCGGTTTGAAGTCTTCTCTGCTTTTGTTCAGTTTCTGATAAAATTTTCTTGTCTCTGTCGATCTACTTAGTTCTTGCAGTTCCTGAAGTTCTTTGTTCATATATTCTCTCTTTTTTCTTCGGTGAGTTTTCTTTTCTTCTCTGCGTAGTTGTTTATATTCTTCCTCTGCTTGTCGGGTTCTGTGCCCCTGTTGCATCAGTAAATATGCTCTGTTTTTTCTGTCTGTTATAATCTGACATTCTTCGTCAAACCAGTCATTCGTTCTTGTTCTTCTTTCTTTACCTTCTATGCCTAACACTTCTTTAGCTGTCTCTTTTATGATTTCTCTGCACTGTTCCCACTCCTTATTTGGGTTTTCATGTTTTGGTCTGTTTTCTAGTTTGATGCTTATCTTTTCTTTATACTCTTTATTTTTGTTTGTTTCTTTGAGTCCTTCTACCTTGTATCAGGCCCGGACTGGCCCGCCGGCCCACCGGCCCTTGTGCCGGTGCGCCTTTTGCCTTAGTTTTAGTTAGTAACTATCCATAAAAAAAATTAAATTCTGAAAAAAATTTTTTTTTTAACTTTTACACAAAGATGATGCAGCTATTATTCCCCTAAAAATGTTTTTACTTGCCTCTGATTTCGCCGTTTAGCCCCGAGGGCGCACCAGAAACCTACACAATGAAGCGAGCAGACAACAAAATACCAGGTATCAGATAATCAAATAGCTTAGATACGGCGCCCTCGAAGACCAATTTTACGATTTGGGCGCCTTTCCTAGCTATCAATATCCACTGTTTCTTTTATAATAAATATGTAGCTTTGATGCAAGGAGCGGCGCCCCAGAAGACAATTTTTACGATTCGGGCGCCTTTCGTAAGTATCAGTTTCAGTTGTTTCTATTCTAATACATAGCTTAGACGCGGCGCCCTCGAAAACAATTTTTACGATTTAGGCGCTTTTCGTAGGTATCAATTTCCGCTGATTCTATTATAATAAATAGTTTAGATGCAACGCGCGGCGACCTCGAAGACAATTTTTAAGATTCGGGCGCCTTTCGTAGGTATATCAATTACTGCTGTTTGTATTATAATAGAAATAGCGAATATTTATACCTACGAAAAGCGCCCAAATCGTAAAAATGGTCTTCGAGGGCACTGCGCGTCACATCTAAGCTATTTGATTATCTTATAGCTAATATTATTATAAAGAGTATTACACTCCACAATTGGCCTAAAATATAGAGGTGTAGTTTTCTGCGCTCCATATAGATACATTATACATATAAGTTTTGCGCCCCAGAATCCTAAATATTGAAGTCAGACAATGAACAAAATACAACTTGACAACTTGTATCAGGTATCAGATAATCAAATAGTTTAGATGCGATGCGCGCCACCCTCGAAGATCATTTTTGCGATTCAGGTGCCTTTCGTACGTATCAATATCCGCTGTTTCTATTATAATATAAGAGTGTCACATCTCACAATTGGCCTAAAATATATGAGTGCTGTTTCCTGTGCTCCATAACTACACTATACATATATAGAATTGTTGCGCCCTAGAGTATAATTAGAATAGTAGAAATTAGAACCGTATAATGAAGCCAGTGGGTACAACAAAATTCAACTCGTATCAGGTATCAGATAATCAAAGACCAGAACACATAGCTCGAAAATGGTACCCAGGGTTTTATGTTAATAGTCTAGATGCAACGCGCGGCGCCCTCGAAGACCATTTTTACGATTAGGGCGGCTTTAGGTATCAATCTCCCCTGTTTCTGTTATAATATAAGAATGTTACATCCTACAATTGGCATTAAATCTACATGTGCAGTTTCCTGAGCTGGTTAACTACATTATACATATAAGATTTTCGCGCCCGAGAATCTTACATAACGAAGTCGGTGAGTACAACAAGCAGCGCCCTTACACTTTAGGTTTTGTGTTAAAATAGTTAGCGCCAATTAGTATGTATAGTGTAACCAAAACCGTGGACCCAATAAATGGTACCCAAATCCTAACGTTTTTCTAGTACGCTGCTTTTTGTTCTCAATACGATATACCTGTATAAAAAAATAATACCTGTGAATTTTAAAGTTTAACACATGGGTTTAATTTAGCCATCATAGGATTTTTCTTCTTCTTTTTGTATAGACATGACCCTGTCTGTTTTTTCAATGTGCCTCTAGTAAGTTGTCGTTCCATTGTTTTCGTGGTCTTCCAATTGATCGTCTTCCTATTTGGGAACCGTGTCTCGCTGTCCTTAGTACTCTATTTGTTGCCATTCGGCTTATGTGGTAACTCTATTCTATTCTTCTGTTTCTTACCCAGTTATCAATGTTATCCATCTTACATCTCCGTCGCATATTTACCATCGATTTTTCGAAGGGTTTTCATCTCCGCTGTTTCGAGCAAACTTTTTGTCCTCTCTGTGTCGAGTCGTGTTTCTGCCGCGCATGTCATAATTGGTCTGATGACTGTTTTGTAAATTCTGCCGTTCATTTCTTTTTCGATATTTTTATTTCTCCATATTGTGTCATTCAGGCAACCTACGGCTCTGCTTGCTCTATTCACTTGAACTTTCATTTCTGTTTCGAGCCTTCCGTAGGTAGATAGTGTGATGCCTAGATATTTAAACTCCATCACTTGTTCTATTATCTGACCATCCAGCTTCAATTTACATATTATTGGATTTGCTGTTATAACCATGCATTTTGTCTTTTTGGGGAAATTAGAAAGTTAAATTTTCTGGCGGTTATGTTAAAAAATGGTGCAGCATTCGTTGTAAATCAACTTTCGATGTCCATCTGTGTGGACACGCTTGCCGTGTCCTTAGTCGTTCCTTCCTCGCCGGATTTCTCCACTATTCTATCTCGTTTCTCAATGCTACCGAGGGCGACTTGTCTGAAAGTGCCCTCCATGTCTTCTGTGACTTTTTTAAGGTTTTTACCGCATTCTTGATCTCGACCTTCGTGTCTGTATGGTTGGACATTAGTTTCACTAAATTATTTGTAACGCTGGTAAGTTTCTCCATTGCTCTTACCATAGCCTTATGTCGGAGCTCTCCCCAAATGAGGAGCTCCTTTCAAGTTTGCCTCCCTGGAAGATCCGTCTTGGTCAGGTCCCTACCCCTTCTAACCGAAGACCCCCTTCTCCGAAGATTATAGTCTCCTCCTTCCTCTTTTCCTCTTCGCTGAGTACTTTCCTTTGTACATTCATAGTTTGTTCTAGCTGCACCACCACTGGTGACTCGCTCCATTGTCTCTTCGTTTTGTTTTATTTCCTGCGTGATTAAATACTTATTCATATAGTTCCCACAAGTAGGGGCGAAATATACTATCCGGCAAGGCAGTGCGCCCTTGTCCACACTAAGGCTTGAATTACAAAGGGTTTCGTCAGTTCTCCGAGGGCTCCGTTTGCGGCCGTCTGACGCTAGACCGCTAGACCATTCATCACTAACACCAATCATCATGATTTTTGTCAAATGTTTTTGAACCAGTAGATTATTCTGTAAAAGCAGTTGAAAAATTATTAGCACTTTTCAAAACCAAAGAGCGTAACGTAGTAAAAGGAATACTTGAAAACTGAAGCTATATGTTTGTGACATCTTAATATAATTTACTATTCCCAATAAAAATAGTAAATTACTTCATGGATTTAAATTTAAATTACATTTAAAAAAATTCACAAGTAATATTGATTTACTTAACATAAAAAGTTTGATGTAAAAGCTTATGAGGGGGTCTGGCGCCTTTGTTTAGAGATTAGGTTGGCGCCTTTTTTAGAATTTGGGTTGGCGCCTTTTTCATGAGCCAGTCCGGCCCTGCCTTGTATCGTTCATGTTTAGAGCCTCTTTCCTTTTTGATGTTTGAAATTCTAGCCCTTACTCTACTTTCGACCAGGTAGTGATCAGAATCCGCATTTGCCCCTCTTCTGGTGCGGACGTTTATTATATTCGATTGGTGTCTCGAGTCTACAATAACATGATCTATCATATTTACTGTCATTCCATCTGGGGACTTCCAGGTACCCTTGTGTATATCTTTGCGAGCGAAGTATGTGCTAGCAATCACCATGTTAAGTGATCTTGATAGGTTTATTAACCTATTGCCATTGTCATTTGATTGCTCATGGAGACTGTGCCTACCTATTGTGGGTTGGAATTGCTGTTCTCTTCCAACTTTGGCGTTTAGGTCTCCATAGATTATTTTTATATCATTTTTTGGGCATGACTGATATGCGGACTCTAGTTCATCATAAAACTCTTCTTTAATTTCATCTTCTTTTTCTTCTGTCGGGGCATACGCATTAATTAGACTGTAGTTAAAGAAACGTCCTTTAACTCTTAAAATGCACATTCTGGGGCTAATTGCTCTGAAATCTCTTATAGTATGTTTTACTCTCTTGTTTACTATGAATCCAGTGCCCAAGACGTGATCTTTAGGATCGCAGCTGTAGAAAATCGTGTGGCTTCTTTTTTCCATTATATTGTTTCCAATCCACCTCATTTCTTGTATGGCAGTTATGTCTATTTTGTATCTATTTAGTTCATTTAAGAGATTTTGGAGAGCTCCCAATCTATACAAGGTTCGAATATTCCATGTCGCAACCCTCAAATCGTATTCCTTTTTCTCGCACAGTCGTCGTCGTTTGATCAGTCCGGCTTTTCTTCCTTTCACATTCATAACTCGTAGTTTATCTAGGAGGAGGTAGTTAACCTTCGGCCCAACCCCCTATTCATCGAAGGACCAGGACTCCCTTCTTCGTCAGCCCTGACCCCACCTTCCACTGGGGTTGGTTACCCAATCTCCAGTGGGGTTGCTCAGGTTACCGGTGTGTACCAGCTTGGAGGTGAAGATAGGAATTGAGTAGGAGAGGCTAAGTGATGCCAACAGGATACGACATCATGTATTGCGCTTCACTACCCCTTTACACACCGCTGTTGCGTTTAGTAAGTTTCAATTTCCGACTTATCATCGACTGATTTCGTATGCTTTAAATGATGACGCACGGGTAAAGATTCCCGGACTCAACTGTACCTAAAGATATTTCTCAAAATAGTTTATGTAGTAGAGTACAAACTCCATTGACTGAAACAACTGATGAGACAATTGCTCCTGATGAATTTTGTAGTTATTTCCAAGATAAGTCATGTCATCAAACCCGCAAACATAGAACCTTTTCTGGTTCTTGCTTGGATCACTATCTCGCTCCAGATGCTCAATATGAAGTTATTCCAGAACAGGAAAATTATCATCAAAACTCGAGCAATTTGACTAACACTATATCAATTTTAAATTATGACCAAAACTATTATAACCAGAATAAAGTTAATTTTGGTTACAATAACCCTGGAGGTAAAAATGCACCACCAAAAACCTTAAATCTAAACCAACAAGCAAGAAGAAATTTGGGTTCTAACATATCTGCCCTTATACAGAATTTGGGTGGAAATCCTGCTGGATTACTCTATGGAGATGCTACAACAGAAGATGAGGCTCAAGTGCAAGGATGTCACAGTGACGGTACTATGGATTCGGGTTGGCAAAGTGGTTCTAAAAAAACTGAAACTCATAAACAAGAGGAAGAAGAAGAAGGTGTTCATAAACCGGTCAAAGTGTAATACTCATTAAATAAAGACTAAAGTGCGTTACAAGTTGTTGAATTTGAGATGGGACCAAGCAATTTATTACGTTGGCTTGTGTTAAATACGAAAATGGCAGTGCTGATATATGGACAGATCAAGATATATTTACTTTATCGAAAAAGAGATTAGAAAATTATAATGTTACATAAAATTTAGTTGAATTTGCTATACATTTATATTTATTTGTTATATTATGTTCCTTTAGTGTCGAAACACACGGGCCACCCTGCAGCGTTGCTAAACAGCGCCACAGGGTAGCTACCGCTGATTTTAGTTGTCAATTCTTATATAAAATAACTCCTTAACGTGCACGCTCGAGTTAAGTCGAGCACGCTAAACTGACCAAATTTGTCTACTCGATATAATTAGAGCGGCGTTTTATTTTATATGGCTATAATTTTTCACACTCGAACGCAATTGACACTTGAAAATTACAATGCCAAAAGCAAGCAACTAGTCCCCAAAAACCTGAACCGAGCGAATCAGAGTTATATTTTGCTGACGTAAGCAGTTGTTGTAATATTTCTGTTAGAAACGATGTGCAAGATTCTTCTTTGTATGATGAAGCTTTGGAAACTCAAAAGCCTAGATTAATTTATTTACAAAAACCAGATCCCAAAGACGTGAATATCACTCAGCTATTACAATCTTTTCAAGAAAACATTTTTTCATCTACTGTAACTGAAGATGAAGACTATTTGGCTCATAGAATGGGAAATCAACAAATGTCTACCAGAAGTCTAATGTTTCCTTTGCCAGATTCTAATGATATGGAATTTAGCGCTGAATCATGTTTACAACTCTTACAGTTGAGTCCGGGAACCTTTACCGTGCGCCATCATTTAAAGCATTAAATAAGCCGATGATAAGTCGGAAATTGAAATTTACTAAACGCAACAGCAAGTCACCTACTGTCACTTGCTGTTATGTTTAGTAAATTTCAATTTCCGACTTATCATCGACTTATTTCGTCTGCGTTAAATGATGACGAACGGGTAAAGATTCCCGGACTCAACTGTACCTAAAGATATTTTACAAAATAGTTTATGTAGTAGTGTACAAACTCCATTGACTGAAACAACGGATGAGACAATTGCTCCTGATGAATTTTGTAGTTATTTCCAAGATAAGTCATGTGATCAAACCCGCAAACATAGAACCTTTTCTGGTTCTTCCTTGGATCACTATCTCGCTCCAGATGCTCAATATGAAGTTATTCCAGAACAGGAAAATTATCATCAAAACTCGAGCAATTTAACTAACACTATATCAACTTTAAATTATGACCAAAACTATTATAACCAGAATAAAGTTAATTTTGGTTACAATAACCCTGGAGGTAAAAATGTACCACCAAAAACCTTAAATCTAAACCAACAGGCAAGAAGAAATTTGGGTTCTAACATATCTGCCCTTATACAGAATTTGGGTGGAAATCCTGCTGGATTACTCTATGGAGATGCTACAACAGAAGATGAGGCTCAAGTGCAAGGATGTCACAGTGACGGTACTATGGATTCGGGTTGGCAAAGTGGTTCTGAAAAAACTGAAACTCGTAAACAAGAGGAAGAAGAAGAAGAAGGTGTTCATAAACCGGTCAAAGTGTAATACTCATTAAATAAAGACTAAAGTGCGTTACAAGTTGTTGAATTTCAGACGGGACCAAGTAATTTATTACGTTGGCTTATGTTAAATACGAAAATGGCAGTGCTGATATATGGACAGATCAAGATATATTTACTTTGTCGAAAAAGAGATTAGAAAATTATATATGTATTATATATATATATATATATATATATATATATATATATATATATATATATATATATATAAATAAATCTTGATCTGTCCATATATCAGCACTGCCATTTTCGTATTTAACATAAGCCAACGTAATAAATTACTTTGTCCCGTCTCAAATTCAACAACTTGTAACGCACTTTTGTCTTTATTTAATGAGTATTACACTTTGACCGGTTTATGAACACCTTCTTCTTCTTCCTCTTGTTTACGAGTTTCACTTTTTTCAGAACCACTTTGCCAACCCGAATCCATAGTACCGTCACTGTGACATCCTTGCACTTGAGCCTCATCTTCTGTTGTAGCATCTCCATAGAGTAATCCAGCAGGATTTCCACCCAAATTCTGTATAAGGGCAGATATGTTAGAACCCAAATTTCTTCTTGCTTGTTGGTTTAGATTTAAGGTTTTTGGTGGTACATTTTTACCTCCAGGGTTATTGTAACCAAAATTAACTTTATTCTGGTTATAATAGTTTTGGTCATAATTTAAAGTTGATATAGTGTTACTCAAATTGCTCGAGTTTTGATGATAATTTTCCTGTTCTGGAATAACTTCATATTGAGCATCTGGAGCGAGATAGTGATCCAAGGAAGAACCAGAAAAGGTTCTATGTTTGCGGGTTTGATGACATGACTTATCTTGGAAATAACTACAAAATTCATCAGGAGCAATTGTCTCATCCGTTGTTTCAGTCAATGGAGGTTGTACACTACTACATAAACTATTTTGTAAAATATCTTTAGGTACAGTTGAGTCCGGGAATCTTTACCGTTTAATGTGTCATATTATGTTCCTTTAGTGTAGAAACACACGGACTACCCTGCAGCGTTGCTAAGCAGCGCCACAGAGTAGCTTCCGCTGATTAGCCATCAATTCTTATGTAAATTAACTCCTTAACGTGCACGCTCGAGTTAATTCGAGCACGCTAAACTGACCAAATTGTGCAGACTCGAGATAATTCGAGCCGTGTTGTGTTTTATGGTGACATAATTTTTCACACTCGAACGCAATTGAGAATTGAAAATAACAATGTGAAATAAAAAAAAATCGTTTTACTGATATTTATTAAAAAAAATCCAGGAGGAAAATAAACTTCCTGTAGCTGGCTGTATACCATAAATCACAAAAATACCAAGTTTCTTGTAAAAGGTATATATTAAAATACCCTAAATAAGGGTCACAATACAAAATATTTAGTATATGATATTTATTAGTTAGGTACATGTGATATATAAAAATGCAACAATATTGAAGCCATTGAATAAAGACAAACAAATATGTCGGAACTATAAAGGAATATCGTTAGTCAATAAAACATACATTATATCCATAATACTATTTAGAAGACTAACTTCATACGCAGAGGATATAATAGGCGACTACCAAAGCGGATTCAGACCGAGAAGGTCGACCATAGACCAGATCACCGTCCTACGCCAGGTGTTGGCAAAAAACTGGGAATTCAACCGCGATGTACACCAAATCTTCGTGGACTTTAAACAAGCTTACGATTCTGTTAGCAGAGAAGCATTGTGGGAGACCATGGTAGAAATGGGAGTACCTGGAAAGCTGGTATGATTAGCACAGGTGAGCACGGAGAACGCTTCCGCATGGATCAGAATTGGCAGCACCACGTCGGAGGAATTCCTCATTGACACCAGGCTTAGACAAGGAGATCCTCTCGCCCCTTGCTGTTTAACTTCGCACTGGAACATGCAGTAAGGAAAGCTCAGCCACAACTGACAAACGTATTTGCCGCCCAAGGATAAAAATACTCTTGGCCTTTGCGCATGACGTGGATACAATGTCACAATTCACCAGAGATGCAAAAGAAGTTTTCACCCTATTCGAGAACGGAGTCAAGGAAGTTGGTCTTAAGGTCAACGAGACAAGACCAAGTACATGGTGGTTACGAAGAACCCAAGACCAAGGGTTAGACAAAACGTAACAATTAATGAATACAACTTTGAAGTCGTCAAAGAATTCAAGTACCTGGGAGCAATCATAACATCTGAATAAAAATATTAAAAGGACGTGGGAGCCAGGATCATTGCAGGAAACAGGGCATATTACTCATTATTGACCATACTTAAATCAAAAATACTCTTAAGACCAGCAACAAAAAGAGTATATAAGACAATAATCTGTTCCATAATAACGTATGGAAGCGAGGCGAGACATGGACTCTGAACCAACGGGAAACGACAAAATTACTGGTACCTACTCGAAAGACACTGCGAACTATCTATGGACCTTGCAGAGAAGAGGCAACAGGAGAATGGAGAAGAAGACACAACGATGAACTCCAGACATTATACGGAGATGAAAACATAATACGCTACATTAAAGCAAACCCAATAAGATGGGAGGGCTACGGCTACGTACCCAGATCAGTGATGAAATAATTCTGAACGCCACATTCTGAGAAAGGCTCGATGGCAAAAGATTAGTTGGTCGCCCAAGAAAGAGATAGAAGGATGCAGTAACCAGTGATTTACGCAAAATGGTAGTATATCAATGGGAAATAGCTGCTCAGGACCAACAACAATGGAGGGAAATAGTAAATGCGGCTAAGACTCATATAGAGTTGTAGAGCCAAATAATGATGATGATGATGATTGAATAAAGACATGGATGTAACAGTCCTTGATCACCGCAATAACACCTGGAAGTTTGCCAAAATCTTGAATCAACATGAATCACCTTAATCATACATAGTGTGACCAAAGAATACTCCATCCAACTGAAGTTGGATGGAGTATTCTTTGGTGTGACCAATTAGCCCGAAAAATCCGGGACATGGCCCGAATTACGAAGTCGTGTCCCGGCGTCCCGGACAAGGCTTCCGGGTCATCCGAATTTTCAACGGTTTGGTAAAATTCTATTTTCAAATTTTGAACACGTTATTCTTTTAAGAATTCACATCACACTGAATTGGTGGGACGAAAAAAAGTCGACAATTTCTAATAGTCGACCTAAACTATCTGTCTAGTGTTAAGTGTAAAACAAATACCACATCAAAAACGCATGCATTTTATTTCGTGATATTATAATGCTACGAAAACTCAAACTCTGGGTTTTTTTCCGTTTCTGTATTTTAATTATCGGTTTCTGAAAAGACGATTTAAAAACATGACAATGTAATTATGATAATTATATTTTTATATTAACCTAAGGTTCTATTTACATATATTGAAGTCCAACATCAGTTGATTTTCTAATTTTTCCTTCTTTGAGAACGATTCCCTGATTGGAATCCGAAACGTCAAAAACAAACAAAAGTGTGAATATCATTACAACCCATCCCATAAAAAATTTTTCTTCAACATAAAAATAATAAATAATCAAAAAAAGGATTAAAGTTCTATATTTAAAAAAAATGGCCCGATTTTCATGGTAATGTCACGGATTTTAGGTATTTTTTTAGCCTTGTCCCGAATTCGACTGAATTGAAGTTGGTCACACTAATCATACATCATGCAAGATGACACTGGAAACACTATCATTAGTAGGGAACGGATTTATATGCGATCAATTTTGATGAAATATGCGCATACATATGCAGTAAAAAATTACGAAATATGCGCAAAATATGCACAAAAATTCAAAAAATGCGCATTTCGAGAAACCACATATTTTCTGTTCTATTCTAGTGGGTTTAATAAATGTTATTATATTATTAAAACAATATTTTTTATATACGCAATTTTTTCATTTTTTTTTACAAAAACTGATATCAATAGTTACTAGTTACTCTAGTTATTTAGAATAAAACAACAATAGGACTACATATTTATCTTCGATTATTATAATTAACTACAATGTGTTTTTCCAAATTATTTACGAGGAAACATTTTCTCTGATCTAGAGATCAAAAGAAAAAGCGAGGAAGAAAGCAATCTTAAAACTCACCATTTTACTACATTCTTTGCAGAATAATTTTGCATTGGTGTAAAGAAACTCAGGATAGGCTCTGATCCAGGAGTAAACCAGGGTAGAATGTACTTTTACACAAAAACTAAACATTCGCATTGACCGACTAAGGTGACTAATTTTACTAATTTACGGTACCTGATTCAAATCACATTTAAATTTCTGTTAGAAAATCGTAAAACGATGGTTAGATGTGTAAATATTCTCTTAAAAATAGGGCATTTAAAGAATCGCCAAAATTATACCTACTAAATGTAATAAAATTAAATAAAATCCGGATTTCCCGGTAAACCACCCTTAACATCATTTTAACATTCTACAATCATTTTACGACAGCAGTACTATTCGCACCGTGTAGATAAAGATCGGGTGTTTTAAAAAAGCAACGTTATATGACGTCACTTGGTTGCCTGGGATCTTACCCTTACCCTTCTTTTCAAAATGTGGTACCATGTGGTTCCTTTCACATACCATGATGTGGTCTAGGAAAATGGGTTAAGACAAAGTAGCTGGGCTGGGACCTGGGGCCCCCATTCCGGTTGCATTTTAATTTTTATTTCGGCAAAATATGTAATTTCCTCACCAACAATTTATATCTTTACGAAAGGTCTTGGGGGCCCCATCTTAGCCCGGGTCCCCTCTTCCAATGGCATTTTAGGTTTTGTTACGCCGAAATAACTAATTTCTGAACTAATAATTTAAATTTTTATGTTAAGGTCTCGGGGGTCCCAGCTTAGCTCAGGCCTCAGGGCCCCTGTTCTGTTCCAATTGCATTTTAGTCGAAAAGTCCAATTTCCCCAATGAAAAAGACTTTATGTTGATGTCTTTTTAAAATTGTTTCATTTAAAAATATTTCGTTGATATCTTCTTTTAAATTACATATTTTTATTTTCCTCGTTAAAATCTATGCACGGCCAACCAAAAGGAGGCCTCTGTGGGGCACCCCTTGGCGGGGGGCCACGGGGCACTGCCCCGGTTGCCCCAATGGTAGTTACGGCCCTGTTTGGGTGTTGCCACTAGTGATGTTGATTATAGTTACGTTCGGGTATTCGTTACAAATCGTTACTTTTTTTATAAAGTAATCATTTAAAGTATTCGTTACTTTGATTACTATGATTACTTTTGTTACTTTTGTATTTAAGTACCGGTAATCATATCGAGAATCGTATTTCTCAGTAGGTAGGTATTTTGTATAGGTATTCCGATATAACAACGACGTTCACCGATCTGTTTTTACTCGCTGGGATACGATTGGTAGAAAGTATTGAAGTGTACTGGTTGTAGACACAATAGTCGTTACTCGCTCTGATACGATTGGTACGAAGTAACGAAGTAATCAGGGTAATCAAAGTAATCAAAGTAACGATTTGCATCTCTGTATATAATCGTTACTTTCGGTATTCGTAAGTAACGAGTACTTTGTAACGAATAGATACTTTTTCAACATCTCTAGTTGCCACTCACCAGAACTAACGCCACCAGATGCGTACATATGGGGAATTCCGAAGGAGCCAGACAGATCCACCGTCTACCATTTCGGAATTATAGACTAGAATTAAAGATTTTTTCGTGCCAGAGGCAGTGGCCGATCTAGAAATTTGCCTTGGGAGGGGAAATTTGCCTTAGCAGGGAACTCCCAATAAAAAACCAACCAAAAAACATAAAAAAAGATAAACTCAGATTACATAAAAGACCATAATAACTTATAGGCATTAAGTTCCCTTAATTTTCCTAACTAGTGTGTTTATTGGGTTGAATTTGTCTTTCTTTGTTTTCGGTTTCATGTCTGCTAATATATTTTTATGTTTGAACAATTTTTTTCTTTAATTTTGGACCTTTAGAGGGGGAAAATTCCTCATTTTCCCTACCCGTAGATCCGCCACTGGCCAGAGGGAATCTTTAACATATGTTTTATTGGGAACGTGCGTCGTCGTGAATTATGTTTGCAAAGCTATAATACAGGCTGTAACGAAAATACAGGTCATAAATTTAATCACATATTCTGGGACCAAAAATGGTTTGATTGAACCTAACTTACCTTAGTACAAATGTGCGTATAAAAAAGTTACAACCCTTTGAAGTTACAAAATGAAAATCGATTTTTTCCAATTTATCGAAAATTATTAAAGATTTTTTTATTGAAAATGGACATATGGCATTCTTATGACAGTAGCATCTTAAGAAAAAATTATACTTAGTGAAATTTGGACATCCTATAAAAATTTTATGGGGGTTTAGTTCCTTTAAACCCCCCCAAACTTTTGTGTACGTTCCAATTAAATTATTATTGTAGTACCATTACTTAAACAAATTATGTTTAAAACTTTTTTGGTTCTTAGTACTTTTTCGAAAAGTCAGTTTTTATCGAGATATTTTGAATATTTGTCAAATTCACCACATATTTGTATAATATGGTGAAGTACGATTATGGAGACTTGGTAATAATATGAAAATTTATGTATGATTTACATTTTTAGGTATATTTTGAACCGTATTAAAAAGAAGCCATATCTCGACAAAAGGTGCCTTCTCGAAAAAATACAAAGAGGCAAAAATTTTTAAAAATACTGTGTTTAACTAATGGTACCACAGCAATATTTTAATTGGAACGTACACAAACATTTGGGGGTTTAAAAGAGCAAAACCCCCATAACATTTTTATGTAAACATATTAAAAAATAAGCCTCAACTCGATAAAAACTGCCTTATCGAAAAAATACTAAGAGGCAAAAAGTTTTAAGAATATTAAATTTAACTAATGGCACCACAATAATAATTTAATTGAGACGTACACAAAAGTTTGGGGGGGTTTAAGGGAACAAAACCCCCATAAAATTTTTATGGGGTGCACAAATTTCACTATAATTTTTCTTTAAGATGCTCCTGCCATAAAAATACCACATATCCATTTTCAATAAAAAATCTCTAATAGTTTTCGATATATTTGAAAAAATCGAGTTTCATTTTGTAACTTCAAAGGGCTATAACTTTTTTTATGTGCATATTTGTACTAAGGTAAGTTAGGTTCATTCGAACTATTTTTGGTCCCAGAATATGTTATTTAATTTATGACCTGTATTTTTGTTACACCCTGTATATTGTCTACTAGATATATAAATAATCATAAACATTTCAATATCCAATTAAATATCAAATGCCTTTATATTTCAATATCCATTTCAGTAGTTTATTTTACCGCATACTCTATGAATAATTTGGGTATGTATTCATAAAAATAATGATGAGCAAGATATCGATAGGAAAAAAAAATTAGAACAACATATTTTATTATTTAATCTTGTTTATAAAATTATCAATACATACATTATGATAAACAGAATAGAAAAATATAATACAGGACATCGTACAAATATATTTTTTTAATGTAAAACATATTTCATCCAATGTGATATTTGTCCATAAAACAGTTCAGTTCTTATTTTGTTGTTTTTGACAATAATCATGTATTTCGTACGCGCAACGCAGAATGAAAGATTGCATTATTACCGAGGGCCGAAAATCCCCAAAAACTTTTATAATGTTTGTTTTAATAAGTTACAGGGGCAAAAACAGAGAAAATTGAGTGCGATTTTTAATTTTAAATATCTCATTCAAAAGAAACTTTTTATTTATTGGAAGGGACTTTCGGCCCTCGGTAATAATGTAATCTTTCATTCTGCATTTAAATTTTTCAAAAATATTATTAGAACGCCTATATTATATTTAATATCTAATACACTTAAACTAAAAAGGGGTTAGTAAAAACTTAAAATAGTTAAACAAACTGGAACATGAAGTAAAAAGCACTTCTATGTAAAAGGTATATTTACTAAAAAATTTTAAAAATCCCAATGGATTCAATAAATTGTGTTCATCAGAACGTTTTCAAACCTATCGGTCCATCATCAGTGAATTTGAATACTTGCAAAATAGCCTCAGAACCAAACAATTGTTGTGATTTTAAATAAATCTACATTATGTTAAAATAAAATTAAAAAGGCTAAACGCCGATGTATAGGGATTAAACCTCTGGGAACATAGTGAAACTCTACCCGAGGACCCAATAAACCATCTTAGGTTAACGATGACTACTAAGTGTCAAAGCTGTGTAAGGAAATGCTTGATGTGACATTGACAGTTGAGGAAGAAGGTAGTCGATTTTCAATGGAATTTAAAAACAAAGTCATGATCTAAGACGAAGATATGGTAAAGATTTTAATATCTGAAAATGTCTATTATTTAAATCTATTGTTTTTAAAATTAAAAGAAAATGTGTTTTACAAAATAAAAATTATTTTAACTGTAGGTAACTACAAATTGACTGTATCAAATAAAATTAACCTGATCCAAATAATTAAAATGAAAAAGTGAGTTGATTAGTAGTAATGACAGAAATAAAAATAAATAAGTAGGTGGTGATATAGAAGAAGTTTTAAATTTTGAATTGGGATATTATTATATCAAGAAATTAATATGTCAACAGTATGTATATTGATATTGTATTGGTGGTTGTATAGGTAGAAGGGAAATTTTTATTTGAATGTAGGTGAAAATTAAAATTTTTTAAAATAAATTGGAGGTAAGATATAGTCAATCTGATAGTAGAAAGTATGATGTAGGAATGCAATTATTATGGAACAATTTTTTATAAAATTGAGAAAATTGATGAACACATTTTATTGAATCCATTGGGATTTTTAAAATTTTTTAGTAAATATACCTTTTACACAGAAGTGGTTTTCACTTCATGTTCCAGTTTGTTTAATACACTTAACTTATTTGCCCAATCGAACTTAAACGATCCTAACTTAAACAAATATATCAATCTATTCTAATAAGGCTTTTCATCGATTGTCATTTGTTTCGAGCTTCTGTCATGTCTCACATAATATTAATATATTTACGTCATACGTCTTCGGTTTGTATTATTGTAGATACAAATAAAGTATGTCGTAGATATATTAATATTATGTGACACATGACAGAAGCTCGAAACAAATGACTGTGAATGAAAAGCCCTATACTAGGGTGGTCCGATAAGTACTTAGCTTCTCCGCCATATGGCGCATTTGTCCCAAGAGAAATGTACCATCGTGTAATACATTCTTGTAGACGGCCTGTTCGCTCCGAGCGTTAACAAAGTGTCAAAGCAAAATCGACCGACTTGCTCATGGTGGCGGTTTTTTGAAATTTTATAAGGACGCTTTGTGTATGTTTAAATGAGACATTTAAAAAAATGTCGTGTCCCGCTAGTGATATTATGTATTAATATAAACAGAAAATAAAAACGCACTATAAATTCTTCACTTTCCAATATTGATTATCAGTTTGATTTTGTATGCGTAACCTCACTATCGCAGTTTATGTCAATAAATATTTATTAACGAAAAAGAAAATATTTTGTTGCACTATAAATTACAGTATAAATTAATAACTAATGAATTCTAACAATTGTATTCGGTTATTATCACTACAAAATAAAATATTCAAGTTTAACAAAATAATCCCATAAGACTCGATGTTAAAACGTCCTTACAAAATCTGACAGCGTATCACGTGACTGTACGTAGAGGGGAGACGCACGGAGCCAATGGAAAAATATCAGTCAAATCCGACTCGTAGTTTTGTTTTGACCGCGTGTATAAGCGGGCGTGTTTGGGGATTTTAGAAAAATGACAAAAGAGCAATATCAGTCGGTGATTCGACTCTTCTTTTTAGATGGGAAATCCCGCAGCCAAATGAAAAAGTGCTTGAATTCTGTAAACGGTAAATCTTTTCCTTCCATGCAAACCATCAAAAACGAGTTTCAACGTGGTGTTTCGTCGGTTTTTGATAAGTCACTCCCAGTTACCCCGAAAACGGCTACCACTGAGGATGACGTGAAAGAAGTCCACGATCTCGTATTGCTATACCGCCAACTCAAGCTTCGTGAGATAGCTGAGACAGTAGGCATCTCAAAAGATGTCGTTGGTCATATCCTGCATAAAATTTTGGGCATAAAAAAGCTGTCGGCGCCATGGCTGCCGCATTTTCTAACTCCGAACAATAAACGAAACCATGAGACCACTTCGGAGCAATGTCTTATGCTGTTTAAGCGTAATCAAAATGAGTTTCTATGTTGTTTCGTAACCGTCGACTAAACATGGTTCCACTGGTATACACCAGAGTCCAAGGAACAGTCGATACAGTGGACGTCACCCCGTGAACGTGCTCCGATAAGGGCGAACACTGTCCAATCGGCCGGAAAGGAGATGGCCACCATTATCTGAGATTCACAAAGTGTGATCTATACCCACTTCCTGAAAAAGGGCAAAATGATCTCAGGGCTTTACTATGCTGCATAATGGGCCCGATATCACGCTTAATTTCAGAAAAAAACAGTCCCAATTTTGAAAAAAAAACTCTTCCACCAAGACAACGTCCGGCTCACACCTCCGCCATCGCCATGGATACATTGGTCGAATTGGGCTACAAACTGCTGTTCCATCCAACATATTCTCCAGATTTGGGCCTGTACGACTTCTTTTTGTTCCCAAATTTAAAAAAGTCACTCGCAGGGCAGAAATTTAAATCGAATAAGGAGTTCATCACCGCCACGGCAGCCTACTTTGCAGACCTCGAGAAAAGCTATTCTTCAGGCGGGTTAAAGAAGGTGGAGCATCGCTGGTTCAAGTGTATCGAGCTAAAATGAGACTACGTTCAGAAATCAATCGCCACTTTTCAAAAACTTCCGTTTTTCTTTTGAAGGCTAAGGACTTATCGGACCACGTACATGTACATAAACCTAACCTATCATAATCGTTTTAAATCACTTTCTTCTGTTTGTTGGTTTTAGATTTGAGGTTTTTGGTTGCATTGATTTTGTGCACTTGACGTGCCTTTAAAATAAATTCCTCATAAATAATTGATTACATTAATATAGTATGTAATTCACACCTAGTGTGTCGAATCCAAAATTTTGATATTTGATGTTTTTATTTTATTAAAAGCATTGTAGAATTCTTCAGTTCCAGAATAGAGCTTTATGCGCCAAAACAGCTTAAAATTACTATTTAAAAGTGTATTGAAAGAATACATTTATTTCCAAAACGTCTCATCTCCCAAAATCATGGAGAAGATCGAAAGTAATACCCTCATTAAATCTAGGAAAGGACGCAGACAATCCCAGTAGCTATATACCTCATGTGATATTATTATACAGTATGGTGCAAACGTCTGGAATACATTCATTATTTCGGAAGCCAGCGACTTTAATGAAAAAATCCTGAAACAGGTCGATTTTTAATTTTAAATTATGATTGTTTGACATATATCGTCATCCATCTGGGAGTAATGACGCAATCGATGATTTTTTTTAAATAAGAATGGGGGTCGTGTGTTAGCTCACTTAAAAGGTTATTCAATTCTCTATTCAGTAATATAAACACTGACATAATTATTTATACCCAAGAAAAATTATTTTTCCACCTACCTCTACCGAAAGTATACTTTTCCGGACCTGATTGTAGGGAGCAAAGTTGTACTTTTCCTCCCTAGGGAGGAAAAGTAAAAGTGACGTCATGGTATTTCATTCATGAAATATAACTTATTGACGCCCTGTCAATATCTATTTTCTATTACGTAAGTATCTATACATTTTAACGTTTATTTATAAAACACCCTGTATTTTGCAGAATGATAAAAAACAGTAAATTATTATTTTGATTTAACAATGTTTACATTAATAATTTGACTTATATTTGACAGTTGACAGTTATATTGTACCTACTTCTTAGTTTTAGTTTTAATAAATTTTGTTGGTTAGTTACATAAATAAATTAAGTAATAAAAAAATGCGAAAAAAATTTTTTAGGAAACGCTTTTGTTAGTTACGAGTGACTAAAATTAAAAATATAAAAAAATTAACTAAAAAGCAAAAAATAAAAAAAATTGAAAAAATCTAACACATTCGTCAAAGAAAAGCGTGGCGCGTCTTCATCGAATAAACGGTTTTCGCACTACGCTTTTCTTTAACGAATGTGTTAGATTTTTTCAATTTTTTTTATTTTTTGCTTTTTAGTTGATTTTTTTATATTTTTAATTTTAGTCACTCGTTAAAAGCGTTTCCTAAACATTTTTTTTCGCATTTTTTTATTTTTTACTTTTTAGTCTTACACTTTTCAAACATTAAAATATATCGTCATGTTTTTTAAAATAACGAACGATCCACAATTATTGGGATCAAAAGCTATCCGTGAAAAAAATTACGTATGTCTTGTTTTAATCTGAAAGACCGTTGGAGTGTGACGTCGCGGCTAACTGCGGCTATAATCAGTGTTGTTATGATCACTTTTCTAAACAAAGAATAAAAATTGAAAACGCGTTGAAAAGATACCCAATCCGAAGACCTTTTAATTCGTATAAAGTTAAAATTTTGCTTATTCTGCTACTTTTTATTTTAATTATAAATAGTGTTCTTTAAGTTGACGTACGTACTACTGAGAATTATCTGTCAAAGTTGACGTAAACTTGAAAGTATATCTGAATTAATAATAGACATGCACTGTATAGCTATCTCTGTCGTTCAGAGCCACCTATGGTGACAATAATTTTGGATCACAGGTTATGTATAAAACATATGATGCACTAACATGAAAAGTAGTAGGAATCGTCAAAAAATTTGAAACTTTATTGTTTATTTATGAAGCATAACGTAAACAATTAACGTAAAAAGTGAAATTATGTATAGCTCATATCAGGCACGTAGCCAGGAAATGTGCTAGAGGGGGGTCCAAACACAACTCAAAGTTTTTGTTAGATTAGACGGTAAGGTACCTATTGAAAAAATATATTCAGACTAAATTTTAGATCGATATGCTAATTTAAAAAAAAACTATTTTAACCCTAGAATACTAATAAAATACTCGTAAAATATACGACGTTGAATTATTTGCAGCGAAATTTCTTAACAACGGAAAATCCCAGGAACTTAGTTCCGGGATTCCATAGTTCTTTAGCACTGGAGTACTTAATTGTTGGCGTATAAACGTCAGTTAAATTTTGTGCGGAAGTGTGTGAATTAGGTATCCTGTCATAAATATAGGGCTTTTCATCGATTGTCATTTGTTTCGAGCTTCTGTCATGTGTCAAATAATATTAATATATCTACGCCATACGTCTTTGGTTTGTATCATTGTTATATACCAATAACGTATGACGTAGATATATTAATATTATGTGACACATGACAGAAGCTCGAAACAAATGACTGTGAATGAAAAGCCCTATTACGACGCTTGAACGTGTTAACGATAGTAACATAAGCTAATATCTAAGTACAGCATAAAGATTGCTATGCTTTTCGATTAATTCTCCAAATTTATGACTGATGTCAGTCCCTATCTTGGCAAAAACACCGATACCGGAATATTACCTCTTACAAATTTTTATGTGAAGGAATTGACAAAATCGGTCCATGGTAGTAACCGTAACATTAACATTGATACTATGTATTTTTTATGGAATGATAAACATAAGTACTATCAATTCGTAGGTATGTGATATACTGCCATAATTCGCTCAAAATAAATAGGAAGCCAGTTTTCCACTCTTAGTTTATGATTTGGGCAAAAGCCTTGCTGAATCATAGATGCGCGATTAAACATATCAAAAGAAAAGAAAATATTAAACATATCTTTACGGAGAAATATTCTACAGGCTTATTAAACTTCATAACTATTAGAACTGGATCCCGCGTACCAAAAAAAGTTGATTAATAGCAAGCTGAAAATTTGTTAATAGCTTAACGGTGCCTAGCCGGACAAACTTTGATATACGGGAACATTGGTACAGGGAAATTTTTAATTGTGGAACAGTTTAAAAATTTGAAATGTCAGATTACGAAAACTTCCCATGTATTTTGTCGGACAGAACATCCAATTGATTTAATACCCTTTCATTAGACTCCCATGCAAAGATCAGACTGCTATTACTAACCAACATGATTCCTGTCATTTGACATATTCTTTGTGTTCCACTAATTCAAATGCCCAGTTGGTGATAAACGCCAGTCTGATTATTGCATGAGAGTTTAACGAAATGGTAACAAATCAATTGGAAGTTCTGTCCAACAAAATACATGGAACGTTTTCATAGTCTGACGTTCCAAATTTTTAACCTGTTCCACAATTAAAACTTCCCCTGTTCTAGTGTTCCCATACATCAAAGTTTGTCCGACTAGACACCGTTAAGCTATTAAAAAATTTTCAGCTTGCTATGAATCAACTTTTTTTGGTACGCGGGATCCAGCTCTATATGTGAGAATAAAAATTTTAGTTTTTTTTTAAATGTGTTTTAAATAATGTACATTTTACGATGTATTGGTATTAAAGGATATTCAAATCATAATAGTTCTCTAGGGTTAATATTTTAAAAATTACAATTTGTTGATATTTTCCCATTTCATTAAAAATATTTTGAAATTTAAAACATTTTAACCATGTAAAACTTACATTTTTAAACTTTTTCTAAATTACTTTTACAAAGTGCAAGACAGAATCTAAAAAGGGAAAATCCTATAATTCGTTAGTACTCACTACCATCATCAACGACGCTAAAATTATATTAAAGATACAATGGTGAAATTAGGTATTAAAAACAACTTACTAGGGTCAGGTATACCATCTACATATATGACGACAATCTCACCCTAGTAAGTTGTTTTGAATACCTAATTTCACCATTGTATATTTAATATCATTTTAGCGTCCCTGGTGATGTTAGTGATTACTAACGAAACATAGGATTCCGTAGAAAAGAGTACACCTGGTCTTCTATAAAAAGTAAAAGGCAAAATACTTGAAATACTGATATAATACTTTCGTTTTTGGTAAATCTGATTTTTAAATTATATATAATAATTTTCCGATATAATACTGAATAAAAACAGAAATAATCCTAGAAAAAAATAATAATTTCGTTCACTTTTTCAAAAAAATAATAAAAACTTGGGAATAAACTTGCTGCCTTGGTACCAAAGCCGAGACAGTTTTGGGAGGGGTCTGGACCCCATGGACCCCCTCCTTGGCTACGTGCCTGGCTCATATCATTAGCTATAATCCGTGAAAGTTTCAAGTTTTTACATTGTAAAAAACAAGAGAATTTAAGCATTTTCCATTAAAATCTTTTTTTTTATTTAAACAATTAATAAACATAAAAAAAATGTATTGGCTATTCGTGTATTGTTCCCGCGAATGCATATGTCTGCAAATTTTCATCCATTTGCATTGGAGAGAAGGCAGCAAAATTAACGTCAGAAGATTTGACGCAAACTATTGAACTAAATAAAAGCGTTTAAAAAATGAAAAATGACTTGCTATTAATTTGAGGAAGGTGGAAAAACCATATGTATAACATGGGAGTAAAGTGCCTTTCCCCCCCTTGAATGATTACTGCCCTCCGCTACGCGTCGGGCAGTAAACTTCATTCTCGGGAGGAAACGTAACACTTTCCTCCCTTGTTATACAAATAGCTATTGAATTAAATTAATTGACACAAAAAGAAAGAAATATGTAACTTATTTTTGAGTTAAATTAATAGACACAAAAACAAGGAAATATGTAATTTATTTAATTCAAAATACATTCTATTGATGTCAGAAAACAGAAAAAAAAATGTTTATTTCATAAACAAACATTGCTTTTCGCTTAAATTCAATCTTAAAACTGCTAAGAGGCAGATGGGTGGTAGCTTGAACATTGAAATTAAGCGAAAAGCAATGTTTATTTATCAAAAACTTTTCTTTTCTGTTTTCTGACAGCACTAAAGTGTATTTTGAATAAAATAAATTACATACCATCTTTTTGTGTCAATTAATTTAATTGAATTTTTTTTTCTTGGACACCCTGTCTAAATAATTTGTTACTTAATATTTATATCACCGAATAGAGAATTGAATAACCTGCTTTCACATGGGCTAGCACGCGAACCCTATTCTCATTTAAAAAAATCATCGAAAACGTCATCACTCCCAGATGGATGACGTCACTAGTATGGTATGAGTCGTATAATTCCAATATCCGCCAACTCCACTTTTTGCATATTTTGATCTTTTTTTGTTTTTAGATAGTCTGTGCAATTTTTTAAATGTTATTATGTTCATTTTGTACCTAAAACCGCCAACCAGCTCCCGACTAAATTTGACAGTAACGTTAAGAATTTTTTCCAAAACCCGCCAGTTCCTTTCCCGCCACTACTCTATTCTGAAGATTTCAATATGGTGTTACAGTTCAAAACTGTTTGAATATTGTTGTACGTAATTTGCATTTATTAATTAAAATAAGGGAAGAAATAACTAAACAAGTTGCAAAAGTATGACCTAATAAAAGAAGAAAAAGGAAAATTCGTTAAATTCATCTGTAGTTGTATCCAAAATCCGCTATTTCCACGCTAATAACTCCACTGGTTAGTTTCAAAACCTGCTAAATCCACATTTTTATACATAAATAAATTTTTATCTTTTGTTTTATTAATTAAATTACGTAAATCAGGGTTATCAACAAATTAGAATTATCCCTAATGGAATAATTTCAATTCATTTAGACAGGTGATCTGAAATAATAAATATAGTTTTTTGCTTTTACTGAAAATGTGTTGCGTGTGGAGTTAGCGGATATTGGAATTATAAATATAATATACATTATATTATGTCAAAAAATCATAATTTAAAATTAAAAATCCACCTGTTTCAGGATTTTTTCAAAGTCGCTGGCTTCCGAAATAATGAATTTATTCCAGACATTTGCACCATACTATATGATCTGTATAATAATGCACGTATAGTTGATGACATCATTAAGTCAATTTCTAAATATTCTTCCATATATTTATTTGTCTAAGGGCCGGTTGTTCGAACGCTAATTAACAATTACCCAAGTAGCAATTTTTCGACGCATTGGTTGTCAGTACAAACAAATGCACTGTATACAACGTTGCCTGAGAGCATTTTCAGTTGTTTCGGCCAACGTCCCCTACCCCGACTGACATTACGATGTTACAACCTTAGTTATACGGGCAACTAATTTATTACCATTGTGTCACAATGATTGTGACAACTACATAATATCACAGTTCAGTGTGGTTCAGTTTTTTCAACAATCACAACGAGTTAAAAATGTTATAATGCTAAACTAATTTACGCCCTGGCCGACTCTATAGTTGTAGTTGAGTAGTTATCTGTCACGTCACGACCCTTGTGTTGTTCTAGAGGTGTGACACGTTTGCGGCAACTAGGAGAAAAAGAATTTACTTTATAACCTTATTTTTTTCTTATTATTATATATTTTATTTTGATGGAAATTTTTGATTTATTTAACAACCTGTTTATTTGTTTTTTTAATAGCTGGTTTCCATTCCATTGTTTTATCAGTCAGTAGATTTGAGATTTGATAACCTAATCTTTGTATCAGCTTTCGTAGACAGGGTTGCCAGGTCAGTTTTTACTCTTTCAGTAGTTTTGTTTTCACAAAATCAGTAGATTCTAAATGTCCCAAGAGGAATTCCACAAAATTGGAAACCTAATTATTCCAAACCACCATTGGTATACAAAAATGGTAATTACCATTTTTTAGCTAAAATCTACTAAATCAAAAACTAAAATATACTTAAGGATTTTTGGGATATATTTGGGATTTTTTATACTAAAAACAACAGCTAACTTAAGGGGATAGGCGCAAAATCTCGTCTGTTAAAATGTTCAATGTATTTTAAATGTTTTCATTTTTTGCGAATCCTTAGAAAACTAATAAGTATTTTTGAAAAATTTAAAAGCACAAAGAAAGATTACGTTATTACCGAGGACCGAAAGTCCCTGAAAACTTCTATAATGTTTATTTTAATAAATTACAGGGGTGAAAAAAAGAAAAAATTTAGTGTGACTTTTAATTCCAAATATCTCGTTCAAAAGAAACGTTTTGGTTTTTCTAAATAATGCAGTCTTTCATTCTGCGTTTAAATTTTTCAAAAATAGTTATTATAGTTTCCTCATGATTCGAAAAAAATGGATCAAATTCTGTTGAAATATACCAAAAATCTACTAAAAAATATTGCCTACTAATGGTTTGTTTTTAACCAAGAGGAGTGATTCAAATTTACTGCGCTGTAATGCTTGTTTGTAATTGGTCCAACTGCAGGCAAGTTTACTCTTACTCCACTCTTATAAAATTTTGACATTAATGACATTTATCAAATTTTGACCCTAGTGGAATTTCATAGAGTTAAGATATACCGGCGATTTTTTGTGTTATCTGTGTTACTCCTTTAATTTTTAAATTGTTACGTCCGGTTTCATAATCAACTTAAAGTGAACATTAACTAAAGTTCATCTTAAAGTTGACATTTACCCATATGAATTGCATTGATAAAGGTACCAACTTAAAATTTAAAGTCCACTTTAACTGATTATGAAACCGGGCGTTAGTCTGCTTTTATATAAAAAGCAATCGTTTTTAGAACTCTTTAGCGACGTATTAATATAATATAATATTCATGAATTACCGTTGAGGGCCGACATGATCAACCAAAAAAGAAGATGTATTTGGTTATTATTCTAGTGACTTTCTTAGGCGTGAATCTGCCTTTTAAGTTTACTCCTCCTGGTTAAAAAATAAACTATAGAATTTTTTAAAAAAATATCAAAATCTACCAAAAAAGTAGAAATCTACTAAATGTGGCAACGCTGTTAATGAGAATGATACACTTTTGACACTGGTCACATGACCTCTGTCACCCAATAAGAGGGTGCGTTCTAAAATGGTTTTGATAGTCGGCGCAGCCGGGTTTGGTTGGCGATTGGATTTCTAAGTTGGCTTATCCGTCGTAAGGTTGGTGATAAGGTATTTTTTTAGTAATTTTGGTAATATTGTTTAATGCGCCATTTTGGTTTTACTTGAGATTTTTGGGATGTAAAGAAAATGAAAACACAGAATATAAAAAATGCAGGCATTTTCTGATATCTTTAAAAGCACCATAAATACATTAAATTTATACAGAACATCTTTAACATAAATTTTGAGTTTTATATTCAAATTTGATTTTTTAAATTTGCATATTTTTTGTCAAAAATGTCATAAAAAAAGGAGCGCGTGTGTTTTTTAAAGGTGAAATATCCATATTTGACGGTAATCTGAGATGCGTTTATAAATTTCACATCAGGTAATGTCTTTTATGTATTTATATAAATTTAAATACCGAATACGATGTCAAAACAGTTTACTTTTTGGTTTTCGCATTCACCAGACAGGTGTTAAAAATATAGGTAAAAAAACATAACTAGTCTGACTCCTTGAGCAACTTTTTATAGTCGCTACAGTTGTCTTATAGCCACTTTACACGATGCAAGTAATTGCGAAATTTATTGCACAAGTTCTTGCAGCAAGAACTTCTGCAATAAGTTGCAACTAGCTTTCTGCAATAAAGTAATTACACGGTGCAAGTAATTGCATAAACTGACATGAAATGGACAGAAACTTTGACATACCATAAATTTTAGGTTATGTTGTTTTTATAAATTAAAAATGTAATTTTTTGAGTAGAGTTATCAGATATATTAAATTAAAAATGTTAGATTAAAAAGGGTTCAAGGCAGGTTTTGTTTATATTCGATTCAGAGTTGGACTACCATCTCCATATAGCAACTATTTCAGCATCCTTATGCATCATCAGTGAAGATTGTGCAGTCACAACTCTGAAGGGAATATAAACATTCTGCCTCTTTTAAGGCAAAACATCGCGATGCAATGAACCCACCTTTTGAGACGCAAATCAGCGACATCTCTCGTATTACGAGGAAAACAACGAAAAGCCCCAGATACAAAGTTTACTACTTTTTAAACAATTAGAATAATTGAAATAAAAATATAATAAACAATATTTTAAAAAATGTTAGATTATAATTTGAGAAAATTATAATATGTATTATGTATAACAAAATCAATTAATACCTAATGCAAGTATACCTATAATACGACATTATTCATTTACAAAAGGAAACAAGTTGTTAAATACAAAAGAAATAGAAAATAGTTTCTTTAATCCCTATGTTGCATAATTAAAGTTATCCACCAGAATAATGTTATCTGTGAAGCGTGAAATTGGTAAAAAGTTCCTATAGTTTTGTCAAAAATTGTTTAGTTTGAAATTTACAATGACAGAATGTCAAAACAAACAGTGTAGCCTTAAAAGTTACTAAAAATATAACCAAATTGCAGAAAAAATTGCATGAAAAATAGGACATGTTCTATTTAGCTGCAACTACTTGCAGCAAGAAATTGCTGCAAGAAGTTGCAGCTTTTCTGTGCAATTCGCGTATGACACGATGCAATTTCTATTGCTGCAAGAAATTGTGCAATAAATTTCGCAATTACTTACATCGTGTAAAGTGGCTATTATGCAACGCGTAAGAAACGATGTTGCTTAAACAGGAGGTTGCCTAGGCAACGTTAAGACAACTCAAAAATCGTCCACCAAATCAGTGCAGAATAGGGTCGTCTTCTAGGCAATAACAACGTTGTAAGAAAACGTTGCCACGCGGTAGATAACGTTGTCGCGTCGACAAATTGCTAGTTGGGTATCATTATCAAATATTTAATTACTGTCACCAAACTGTCAATGTCAATTTTGTTTGGGTTGCTGAAAACATAATTAATTAAAATTATGAGATTTATTATCAATTATGTTAATAATTATTGTTATATTAATTGATTATAGTCTCAGAATTGTAATCAATTATGTTTTTAGCAACCCAACTGTAGAGTCAGCTCAGTATGCAACCACTTATACGTTTCCTTCAGAAACGTAGTCGGTACTTGAGACAGAACCTCTTCGGGGAGAACGACAGGATGTCAAGAAGGTAGTCATGCCCTGCGAACTCAATGGAAAAAATTGGTTCCATATATATAGTGAGCTTCCGGAATTAGAGATGGCGACACATAATGTGGATCGCTAATATATGTGGTACAAGGCTAATTGAAAAGAAGAAGAATATTTTTTGAGTTGGACAGTTGTGTTTATTTTGTAACAGCGTTGCCACATTGAGCAGATTTCTACTTTTTGGATAGATTTTTGATATATTTTTTTTTTAATTCTAGTAGGCAATATTTTTTAGTAGGTTTTTGGTATACAGTGATGAGCACGCTAATAACCGGCAAAAAAGCTCAAAAGATGGAAAACATAATACATTGCGAAACAAAAAGAGATGAAACTAGTGGAGGTGGAAATTATCGTTATAAACGTATTAATTAACATTACATTACATAGTTTTCCACCTGTAGACGTCTGTGACAGGAGTATTTTATAAAATTCTACTCTCACAGTGACAGTTGTCATACCTCTGATACGTCTAAAGGTGGGAAACTATGTAATGTAATGGTATTTTAGACGTTTATAACGATAATTTCCACCTCCACTAGTTTCATCTCTTATTGTTTCGCAATGTATTATGTTTTCCATCTTTTGAGCTATTTTGCCGGTTATTAGCGCGCTCATAACTGTATATCAACATTTTCTGTGCTATGCATTATGACTAAAATGAAATAGGGCTTTTCATCGATTGTCATTTGTTTCGAGCTTCTGTCATATGTTGTATAATCTGTGTACAATATTCATATACACGGATTATACGACATGTGACAGAAGCTCGAAACAAATTACTGTGAATGAAAAGCCCTATTAACTCTTTAATAGTATTTACATTTGACATTTTGTTACAATTTCCTAATGTCATTACCGAAAATAAGATTCAGGACGTAGGTATGAATACATAGAGATTAGAGAAATGAAACTGGAGTCTGATACCAAACTTTCTTGTTTCAAGCAGCAGTGCAGTAGTGTTTCGGGTAATATTTATATAACGAAGAGTTTTGACATTCGGTGAGGCTATTAAAATTAAGCTAACGACGGAAAATAAAATATGTATGTAAAATGTAACTTTGCAAAAATAATGTGTTTACCCGTTTCTATTAACGTAAAATGAGAAAGATTTTTTTCCGGTTTTAATCGTATTACAACTGATGATCGCAATAAACTTTTGAATAAATAGTTATTTATGATATAAGTGTTAAAAGTACACGTTTAAGGCACGCATGTGAAAGTTTGCAGAATGAGCGAAGCGAGTTCTGCAAATTCACATGAGTGCCTTAAACATGTACTTTTTAACACGCATATCATACAAAATTTTTTCTACAAACGTAATTACAGGACAATATCTACAAAAACTTTTACTTGAACTTGACGGAAATTCCATTTTTATATTTTTTTGACATTACATCAAATTGCCTATACGGTCAATACGAACTGCAGTGCCTTAAAATTTTTAAAGTACTAGTTCCTTGAAGTAGCATTTTTAACGCTCGTATGGAGTGCTAAAAATTGCATTTTTAACACGGTTGTAGAAAAAAATGTATTTTCATGATTATTTGTCAAAGAATGAGGTTGGGAATTGTACCAAATTTGATCCAGACATGCATATGTTAAAATCAATGGATGACAAAATATTATATAAAAATATTAAATATAAAACTGATAAAAATTAATTAAGTACCTAGGTCATTTTGTTTCCCTGTTAAACTGTAAAAAAAGTTTGTTTTTTTTTACATTCACGTTATACTTATTTATTTCCAGTTAAGTTAGCTGCTGTTTTTATTATAAAAAAACCTAAATTATATTCAAATAAGTTAATAAAGTTTCAATTCTTGATTTAGTAGATTTTAGCCAAACATGCAATATATTTCCTAAATAAAATACGGCAACGTTGTCTTGTATTGAATTGAGTGCGTCATTTTGTAATTGTTGTGTTGTGTATGCGTTTTATATCAATTTTATATTTGTGTATTAAGTTTTTATCCCGTACCCAAGTGATTAGTGAAGTGAATGTTTCATATTTTAGTTATTAATAGACATTTTTTCAGTGTATAAATTATTTTTCTTCCCTCAACTGTACCTAGTTGTTTTCAGGTAATGTTAATAATTCCTAAGGTAGAAAGACAATTATTTTACATTATATGTTATGCAAACAATGAATTCATGTCAAAATTTATATAAATAATAATTATTACTGTCATTTGTTGGTTTCATTATTGTTCTTACATACATACTTATCATTTTTTAAATATAATCGCTGCTCATGCTAAATTCTATGCTTGTGCATGTTATTAATTTTTTGTTTTTGCAATAATTATTTTTATTTTTATTGTTTCTGTAATAAAAATATTTTATTGCAAAAACTAAAAATTAATAACGTGCACATTATAGAATTTGGTATGCCTAGCGAAGCTTTCAAAACGGTACAGATATCTTCCAAAACGTTACAGAGATCTTCCAAATCGTTACAGAAATCTTCCAATTTAAAACGCTTAGTTGGCTTCCAAAAATATCGATGGTGTTGGAATACGGGACCAGTTCTGCCTATAGAGTTCCCTTTCTACCCCACCCACTCTTCTATGAAGGTAGTAGAAGTTAGGTTAATAATATGGATTGTCGCTTGGAAATATAATTGTAATAAAGTGCTAAATAAAGATTGTCTCAATAATTCTACATGGTGGCAGCGAACTTGCAAATACTCCGAGGAATATTTGGCAAGTAGAACCTTCTTCGAAGAGCAGAAATAGAGTTAAATAATTCCAGGGATGGCAGAGAATCAAGCAGGAAGCCATGTGCTTGCCAACATGGCAACAGTATCAGCTCCTTCTGAGTTTAATTTCTCCCTTCCAGGATCATGGAATCAGTGGAAAAAGAGGTTAGAAAGATATATGTCGGTTAGTGGTTTTATAAACAAACCAGAAGCTGAAAAAATTGATATGCTAGTGTATCTAATGGGGGCAGAAGCAGAGGAAATTATAACTCAATTTAATCTAACACCCGCACAGCAAGTATATAGTATTATTATCGAGAAGTTTGACGCTCATTTTATACCCCAAAAGAACGTAATATTTGAACGATTCAAGTTCAACACACGTAGTCAACAGCCAGGGGAGTCGGTGGATGCATATATCACTGCACTTCATAGCCTGGCAGAGCATTGTAGTTATGGGGCTCTAAAAGATGAGTTAATAAGAGACCGCATAGTAGTAGGAGTTTTAGATGTAAAAGTAAGTGAGAGGTTACAACTCCAAAAGAACCTAACATTAGGGGAAGCTGTATTAACAGTACGTCAAGCCGAGCTGCAGAATTCTCAAAACAGGATTCTTAGGCAAGAACGAGTACAAGAAGTAGCTACGGTCAATGCACACAGAGGTAACTACTGGTCACAATCACAAGCAGAACCAAATAAATATGGACAACAGAACACATGGGGGAAATCCAACAAAAACTACAAATGTACATACTGTAGTGTACCAAGCTGCAACAGCCGAGAAAGATGTCCAGCAAAAGATAGTCGTTGTCGATTATGTGGAAAGAAAGGACATTGGCAAGCTAGATGTAGATCCGGCAGGAATGTAAGAGTAGTTGAAGGTCAAAACTGTGCTGAAAGTGAGGTAGGAATAGAAAATGAAATGGAAAACTTACAGGTAAATAACTTTGATTTTCATCTAGGACACATTTACACTAATGATAAAGATCAGTGGTTTGCAAAAGTTTTAGTTGACAATAAATATGTTATGCCTTTTCTTGTTGATACAGGTGCTGATGTAAGTTGTGTCTCTAGAAATATGTTGTCTGATTTCTACAAAAATAAAATGTATGTTTGCCAGGAGTCCATAGGGGGCCCTGATAATAAAAAACTAGAAATTGAGGGTAAAATTGATGTTAATTTGACTTATAATGACAATATGTGTTCAGAATCTTTATATGTTGTAAAAAATCTAAAGGTGCCTATCCTTGGTCGGCCTGGAATTATAAAATTAAAAATGCTTAATATTAATAAAAATAGTTCACGTTATATTAATAACTTAGTATCTAAAAATATAAATGCATTTGGGGCAGAATCAGAGACCTACAGTGCTAGCAAGTACTCATTAGAAACGATAGCTGAGTCATTTCAAGGAATATTTGATGATATTGGGGAATTTAAAACAGAAATGAAACTTGAGCTAAAATCTAATGTTCAGCCATTTGCTCAGTCAGTACCACGAGTAGTTCCATTACCACTCATGCCCAAGTTAAAAGTTGAGTTAGACCGTCTACTTCAGTTGGGTATAATAAAACCAATTGAAGAACATACCAGGTGGGTAAGTCCTATTGTTTGTGTACCAAAGGGTGACTCTGTTAGGTTGTGCGGAGATTACACAAAACTTAACCAAAGTGTATTAAGAGCTTATTTCCCACTTCCAAAAACAGAGCATACTTTGGCTCAACTGAAAAATTCAATAATATTTTCTAAGCTCGACACAACTAGTGGTTACTTCCAAATTAAACTGAAACCAGAAAGCCAATTGCTAACTACATTCATCACACCATTTGGTCGATACTTTTTTACACGTCTTCCCTTTGGAATTTCATGTTCTCCAGAATATTTTGCACTTAGGTTTTCTAAGATTCTTTCAGGTATGAAAGGGGTAGTCTTTTATATGGATGATATTTTAATCCATGCTAGTTCAGTCAAAGAACATGACGAAATTTTAAACCAAGTTCTAATAAAATTACACAGTGAAGGTATAACCCTTAATAAAAACAAATGTGTCATTGCTGCTAAGTCAGTCAAGTACTTGGGGCATATCATCACTACTTCTGGGGTTAAAATAGATCCTGAACGGGTCAGAGCAATTAGAGAATTCCCAGAACCAGAAAATAAAACAGAACTTTTAAGATTATTAGGTATGATTAATTTTGCGGGTAAATATATTAAAAACAAATCTGAAATTTTAGAACCTTTAACATCTCTTCTAAAAAAGGACTCAGTATTCTTATGGGGACCTGCTCAAATTCAAGCTCTAAATACTCTAAAAAAATGTTTAGAAAGTTCCCCAAATTTATCATATTTTGATGCGAACAAAACTATTGTTGTAAATTCAGACTCTAGTTGTTTTGGCATAGGAACTTGTCTGATGCAAGAAAATCTAGATAAATCTCGCGAAATAGTGGCATTTTCATCTCGATTATTAAGTCAAGTAGAGGGTCGATACGCGCAGATAGAAAAAGAAGCCCTGGCAATTACGTGGGCAGCTGAAAAGTTTGCTGATTATATAACAGGGGTCAAAGATTTGATTTTTGAAACAGACTCAAAACCCCTTGTTCAAATTTTACAGACGAAAAATGTGGATGAATTATCTCCTAGGTTGCAGCGGTTTCGGATGAGATTAATGCGTTACAATTATAAAGTAGTTTACATCCCAGGAAAACAGTTGGTTGTGTCAGACGCACTAAGTCGAAGTCCCATAAAAAAATCTGTACCTAGTAATGATGAGTTGACAGGTATTGAAGTCGAGGGGTATGTTAAATCGGTAATCCGTAATTTACCCATAAAAGATCGGTTTATAAAGCAAATAATCGAGGAACAAAGCAATGACCCTGTTTTACAAATAATAAAACAATATACGTTGACTTCATGGCCAGAAAAGTCTAAAATTCCTGTGCATGTTTTGCCATATTTTCAATTCAGATATGATATATCATTTTGTGAAAATTTGTTATTAAAAAGTTCTCGAATTATTATACCAGCAGCTTTACAACTTAAATGTCTAGAATATATTCACACAGGTCATCTGGGGGTAGTCAAGTGCAGGGACAGGGCTAAATCTACAGTGTGGTGGATCGGGCTGTCTTCTCAAATAGAAAAAATGATTAGAAATTGTCCCAATTGTGTGGAAAATCGTGAAAATAGAAAAGAAACTTTTTACAAAGAAGAATCATGTACACGACCTTGGGAAAAGATAGCGCTAGATCTTTTTAAACTGGATAAATGGTTCTTGATTGTCGTGGACTACTACTCCAGATATTTTGAAATATTTGAGCTCAGTTCCATGACTGAAATTGTTATTATAAATCACTTGAAAGGTTTATTCTCTAGATATGGTATTCCCAATATTGTGCGTAGTGACAATGGACCACAATTTTCAACATTATTTAAGAAATTTGCTTCAAATTATAATTTTATTCATGTAACTAGTAGCCCATACTTTGCACAGAGCAATGGATTAGTTGAACGGGCAGTTAAGACTGCTAAAGAACTAATCAAAAAGAATAGTGAAGATATATTTTTAGCGCTCTTAGCCTATAGGGCTACACCTTTAAGGTGTGGACTTTCACCAGCAGAGCTGTTTTTCTCTAGAAAATTAAGAACTAATCTACCACAGTTGTCATTAAATTTGGAACAATCGGTTGTTAAGGGGGGAGTGTCATTAAGAGAAAGGGAAAATAAGGAAAAACAAGCAGATAATTATAATAGTAGACACCGAGCCAAGGATATGCAACCTTTATATGTGGGCGATTCTGTCTGGATTATTGATATTAGGCAATATGGAAAGGTAATTGAAATTTGTGAAGAACCACGCTCTTATGTTGTTCAAACTAATAGTGGTCAATTCAGACGTAACAGATGGCATTTGGTCCAGGCACCTTACTATACTCCTGATACCAGTAACCAGTTAGTTCCTAAGAAATTTGTTGACGGCAGCGACTTAGCAACTCCAGGCTTCTCCCACAAAGAAAAGGAGAATGAGAATATAAATAATTCCTCTGATACTTTAGAGACTATACATGGGAGTCAGAGTTGTGGAGTCGATGCTTCACCAAATAAAAGTGATGTCCAAAGTGAACACTTACCTGTACAGGAACCTGATCTGTTATTGAGGCCTAAAAGGAACATTAAAAAGCCAATTTACTTGTCCGACTATAGTTGTTAAGTTATGTATATTATGTTATGTTATGTATTCATTCTATATTTGCTGGGGTCCTGGAATTCTCATAGAGAGCTCTGTGGCTTACCTCATTTAAAAAGAGGAGAATGTAGAGTCAGCTCAGTATGCAACCACTTATACGTTTCCTTCAGAAACGTAGTCGGTACTTGAGACAGAACCTCTTCGGGGAGAACGACAGGATGTCAAGAAGGTAGTAGAAGTTAGGTTAATAATATGGATTGTCGCTTGGAAATATAATTGTAATAAAGTGCTAAATAAAGATTGTCTCAATAATTCTACACCAACCAAAGTTGACATTGACAGTTTTGACAGTAATTAAATATTTGATAGTGATCATTGTTGATTAGCGTTCGAACAACCGGCCCTTAGTATGTATGCGAGTTGGTGTGTTATGAATAGGATCGTATCCAACTTGGTGTCTATGCATTTTGGAATTAGTTATCGTAGTTACGCATGACGTTGCAACCCTGACAGAAATAGTGGTGACATCTGGTGACTGTCTCAATTAGAATCAAACAAATTTATTCATTGCGTTGATCAACTATTAGGTACTGTGTAAACAATAATGATAATACTATTTTGCAAATTAAGAATAAATACACAATTTTCATTAAAATTATCCGATATTTGAGTTTGCTTTGGAATTATTGTTGCTGTTGAAATGGAATCTTGACTTATGGCAAATTATTGTCTTCGTGGATCTGGAAGTGGTCGTTGGCGTGGTAACTGCGGTGAATGCGCCGAAATCTAAAACAAGAAATACATAGTGAGTCATAAATAAGATACAACCGAACCCGAAAGTATTCCTATAATGGGGATATTCTAATAACCGATCATTGCTTGCGAGTATAAACGTTTCGGGACCTCAAATTTATATTCCTTAAACCGGGATATTCCTATAACCGGTATTCTAATAAGCAGGTTAGACTAAACTATTTTAAGCGGTTCAAACCGTGACCCGTCAAAATAGCCCGGTCAAAACAGCCCCGTTAAAAAAGCCCCGTCAAAATAGCCCGAACACAAAATAACCTCGACAAAATAGCCCACAAACAAAATAGCCCCGACAAAATAGATCGCACACAAAATAGCCCCGGTCAAAACAGCCCCGGCTAAAATAGCCCCGGCTAAAACAGCCTCTTATAAACAATTACATAATTGGTACAATTACAAACAAACAATTACATATAAATGGTTATTCATTTTTTAATTACATAAATATTCATACAAGGTGTCCAAAAACTTTCTTTTAATTTAAATTATTTGACAAAAAGGAAGAATGTATTTAATTTATTTAATTTAAAATGCATTTTACTGTTGCCCGAAAACAGAAAAAAAAATGTTTATATCATAAATAAACATTGATTTTCGCTTAACTTAAATGTTCAAACTTCCAAGAGGCAGGGAAGACAGGACTCGAGTTCTCTGAAAAGACCATTTTTATTTAGTGTGGTTAAGATAAACATCTTAATTGAGGATAATTACCATTTCCGAAAAAATGTATTTTTAAGGAATGATTTCATGATGAATTCTGAAGGGAGCTTTTTTGTCGGGGCTATTTTGTCAGCGGGCTATTATTCCGCGGCTATTTTGTCTACAGGCTATTTTGTCGGAACTATTTTGTGTGCGGGATATTATGTCGGGGCTATTTTGTCGGAGCTTTTTTGACGGGGCTATTTTGACGGGGTACCGGTTCAAACACCCTGCAGTTCATTATTATACACTGTATACAGGGTACAGGTGGATCATAAATTAAATCACATATTCTGTAAACCTAACTTCGTTCTTGTTTAGGTACCTTCTCCTCTAAGAAGGTTGGTAATCATCACAGCTATTTTCACTTTTGAGATTGCAGCTCTGAATAAGTCGACGGAACTGCAATTATACTTATATTTCTCAGATTGTTGAGCCAGGAGATGCGTCTTCTTCCAATAATTCGTTTTCCCTGTATTTTTCCTGCATTAAAGTTTGTAGCAACAAATATTTATCCCCTCTCATAACGTGACAGAGATATTGTAATTTTCTTATTTTAATCGTATTCATCATTTTCTTTTCCGTTCTCACCTTTCTTAGTAACATTTGTTAGTTAACATTTGTTATTGGGTAAAATAGTGGTTGAATGCCCGAGTATATGAGTTTTACGAAATACAGGGTGTTTGATTGGGAAACGGAAATACTTTAATTGTGAATAGAGGTCATCGAGGCGGTTCTAGGTACACTACATTTTTTGCCATACCGACTTTTATAACCGAGTTACAGGGTGTTTTATCGATTTTGCCAATTTCTTTCCTAAGCCATAACTTTAGAATCACCCTGTATATTTTTTTGATATTTGGTACACATGTGTCTCATTCAAAACCCAAACGACCGACATACTAATCATAAGAAAAATCCAGGTCCGGATTAACAAAAAATTATAAAGTAATTGTGACCTTAAAACAACACCATGTATATTGAAATTCTGAAAATCTGTTTGCATATTTGAAAAGAGCACAAAAAATTAAGTCTAATCGTTTGGTTCAATTTTTCGGCCAGACAATTTTATGACTTTAATTTTAAAATTATATTGAATTTTTTAAGAACTCTGACATTAAAAAGAAGGTATAATTAACTTTTAATTATAAATTATTAAAGCTATTGAATAAATACTTATTTTAAAATAAATCAATACTTATTGACTACATTGGAACGACCCAATTATTAATCACAAGAAAAAGCCAGGTTCGGGTTAACAAAAAAAAAAAATAAAGTAATTGTGATCTTGAAACAACACCCTGTATATTGAAGTTTTCAAAATTTGTTTGCACATTTGAAAAGACCACAAAAATATTTTATCGGTTTGCTTTAATTTTTCGTGAAGGAAATTTAATGACTTTAATTTTAAAATTAAATACATATATTGATAATTTTAAGAACACTGAAATTAAAAAGCAGAATTTTAAAGCACTTTTAGCAATAAATTATTAAAGTTATTAAATAAATATCCATTTTAAAAATAATCAATACTTATTTACGACATTCGAATGACCCACTTACAAATCACAACAAAAATCCAGGTCCGGATTAACAAAACAATATAAAGTAATTGTAACCTTGAAACAACACCCTGTATATTGAAATTTTTAAAATCCGTTTCCACATAGTTATGAAAAGAACACAAAAAACTAAGTTTAATCATTAGCTTACATTTTTTGGTCAGACAATTTAATGAATTTAATTTTGCAATTATGTCGAAATTTTTAAGAACTCTGGGAATTCATAATAACAATTTCGGTATAATTTCAAAAGTAATGTCATTAAATTTGTCTGCACAAAAAATTAAAGCGGACATTAAACTTAGTTTTTCGTGTTCTCTTCAGGTGTGCAAACGTATTTTAAAAATTTCAATATACAGCGTGTTTTTTCAAGGTCAGAATTACTTTAAGTATTTTGTTGTTAATGCGGACCTGGATTTTTCTTGTGATTAGTAAGTAAGTTCTTCTAAGGCTGTAAATAATAACTGATTATTTTTAATATTAGTATTTATTCATTAACTTGAATGATTTATTAATAAAAGTGCTTTAAAAACCTGCTTATTAATTTCAGGGTTCTTAAAAATTTGAATATATTTAATTTCAAAATTAAAGTTAATAAATTTTTGCACAAAAAATTAAAGTGAATCTATAAAATCGGATTTTTGTGGTCTTTTCAAATGTGCAAACAATTTTTGAAAATGGTAATATACATGGTGTTGTTTCAAGGTCACAATTACTTTATGCTTTTTTGTTAATCCGGACCTGGATTTTTCTTGTGATTAATAATTGGGTCTTTTTAATGTGGTAAATAAATATTGATTCATTTTAAAATGAATATTTCTTTAATAAATTTAATAATTTATAATTAAAAGTTAATAATACTTGCTTTTTAATGTGAAGTTCTTAAAAAAATTCAATACAATTTCAAAATGAAAGTCAAAAAATTGTCTGGCCGAAAAATCGTAGCAAACTATTAGACTTAGTTTTTTGTGGACTTTTCAAATATGTAAACAGATTTTCAAAATTTCAATATACAGGGTGTTGTTTTAAGGTCACAAATATTTCATAATTTTTTGTTAATACGGACCTGGATTTTTCTTGTGATTGGTATGTCGGTCGTTTGAATTTGGAATGAGAGATATGTGTACCAAATATTAAAAAAATATACAGGGTGGTTCTAAAGTTATGGCTTCGGAAAGAAATGAGCAAAATCGATAAAACTCGAATATAAAAGTCGATAGGGCAAAAAATTTAGTATACCTAGAACCACCTTGGTGACCTCTATTTACCATTAAAGTATTTCCGTTTCCCAATGAAACACCCTGTATAAGGCAGACATCGGCACTGAATTTTATTTAATCTTGCCCAAGTATATTTTCGGTCCTAGAGCATCTTCAAGGGCATTTCGTCAAGAAAAGGAAGGTATCCTCGAATGTCATGTATTGTCTGATTGGTGACAACTTAAATGAACATATATCTAACAAATACTTAACGTACACTACACGAAGGACAAAGAGATAGATTTGAGTGTCGGTAATTTTGGTACTTCTACTGTTCAATCTCAAAGTAATCCCTTAATTTGTAATCTCACATTTTTTCTTAACTTCCTAAACTTTTATAGTTTCACCATGTATAATTGAAACATTGGGAAACATCAAGTAATATTTTTAATAATTAGAGTCCATTCAACCTGCAAACTTAGTAAATTGCCAAATAATGTATTTTCCAATTGAACTTTAAGTTTTGCAATAGCTTCCTTTAAACTGTAGTTGCAACCTTTCAAAACGCAAGGTCCGTGGTTCGGTTGTCATGCAACTTATTGATGAATTGCATATTTTGACGAGATTATAAATTTACCAAGGGGACTATTTTGGGTTGCAGTCTATCATAGAAAGTTACCTGAACACCATCTATAGTGTAATTACGTAGCTGTCAATAAAACCATATTTTTACTCCACACTCACACATTTATTTACCATCGTCGATCGAGAAGAAGCGGACAAAGGGGCATTACTAAACAATTCGATCCTGAGATCTACGTCGAATTGTCCATCTACAATAAATGTTTACTGTGCATTCAAATTTATCTGTTTGTCCTTCGTGTAGTGTACCTACGTTAAGCATTTGTGAGATATATATTAATTAAGTCGCCACCAATCAGACAATAAACGACATTCGAGTATACCTTCTTTTTCTTGACGAAATGCCCCTGAAGATGCTCTAGGAGTGAAAGTATACTTGGGCAAGATTAAATTAATTCAGTGCTCGATATCGGCCTTTTATTTCGTAAAATTAATTTGTTATTCGGTCATACTGTATACACAGACATACTGTATAAGAATTTTCAAATTGCGATGCCATATTCGGATTCAGCATAATCAAAAACAAAATAGAAACATATTTGATCGCAGTAAAATGATGAATTCGACGATATTTCTAAAATTATTTATACAAAAATCTGTGAGTAGACCAGTAAGGATCTGCGAAAAAACGTCTATTTTTGGATGTGAGATGTGGCATTCGGATTTTTGCAGATCAAGTTAAGTGACACCTTCAGTAATAATAATTGACTTATGCTCCTTCTCAAATATGCCCGGAACAATAAAAAAATTAAAATATTTAAAAATTTCGAAATACATCGATTTTTTTCTGCATTCTTTGCTTATAACTTTAAAACGATTCATTTTAGAACAAAGTCGTACAGAAATTAAATAAAGATAATTGAATTTTGTATGATATACGACTGGTAAAAAATGTCTTAAGGTTTTACCTTTTCTGCAATATAGCAATAAATACAAAATAAAGGGGCAAAATAAGTCTGTTGTTATTCAATATTTTTTAACCACTTAGAACTTAGAACTAAGGTGGCACTTAGAACCTTAGTAATTCGCTTAGGAAATTCTTTGTAACATACTTAAATCGTGTACCAAATTTCATTAAAATCGGCATAATAAATTTTGCATAATAAATTTGCAATCTAAATGTTTTTAAAAAAGTTCAAATTTTTTAAAATCTCTCTGAACAAAAAGTAGACCATTTAGAAGTTGGCTTTTTTTACATATAAAGAGGTGCTCTACCTATCTAATACACTTTACAGAATTAAAATCTAATTATTTAAGGGGCCTCAGCAATGTTATAAATTTATAAACAATTTTTTGGCTTATAAACAAGTAGCTTTGCTTAATAATAAAAAAATAAATTTTTAGCAATGCAAATAATTAAAACCGGTAAAATTTGACTTAAACTTTCAAATGCTGTCAGCAGAATTGCTATTTTATTTTTTAATCAAACGTTATTCGCGTTCAAAAAAAAAATTGCAGTTTCTCGATTTTTTGAAAGTTCCACCGCGTTTATATCGAAAACTATGCATCCTACGAAAAAACTTGTAAGAACATTTTTTGCTTAGAATTACCCAAGAAATGCAAAAAAATATTTTATTTTGCGAAAAATCGATGTTATGTAATTCCTTCAATTCTTTGTTTATAACAATCTTATCGACATCCGGATCAACTGTTACCCAAAAAATTCGTGTTCTACGGGTCAAAATACATAAAAAAAACTTGGGTAAGTCCATCTATATAAAGGAGCCCGTAGCACCCCCTCCTGGCCACAGTACTAATTTGTTTATAAGCCAAAAAATTGTTTATAACTTTAAAACATTGCTGAGGCTGCTTAAATAATCCTATTTCAATTCTGTAAAGTGCATTAAATAGAAGGAGTACTTCTTTATAAATATGTAAAAAAATTGACAAATCTTTGTATGTTCTAGTTTTTGTTGGGCAAGATTTTAAAAAAATTTAATTTTTTAAAAAAAGTTTAGATTGCAAAATTATTATGCAAAATCTAGTACGTCAATTTTAATGAAATTTGGTGTACGGTTTTAACACATTACAAAAATTTTCTAAGCGAATTAGGAAGGTTCCAAGTGTAACCTAACTGATGGAAAATCATTGAATAAGGACAGGCTTGTTTTGCCCCCTTATTTTATATTTATTGATATTTTGAAGCAAGGGTGATAAATTAAGACATTTTTAACAAATCGCATCTGATAGAAAATTTAATTATCTTTGTTTTATTCCTATACGACTTTGTTCTAAAATTAATAATTTTTAAGTTATAAGCAAAAAAAGTAGAAAAAAAAACGAAATTTTTTGAAATTTTTAAATATTTTATTTTTTTCTTATTAATGTTCCGGTCATATTTGAGAAGGAGCATAAATCAATTATTATTAACGAAGTTATCACCTAACTTTATCCGCAAAAATCTGAATGCCACCTCTCACATCCACCTAAAAACAGATCCTTACTGGTCTAGAGTAGAACTTTTTACCTTGCCTTAACATGTATATAAACTAAAAAAAAAGAGTTTTGGAAAAATATAAGCTTGTTTGAATTTTTCTGAAACAATGCATGTTTTTGTTCTATATTGACTCCCGATATACTAATATGTATCTGGAAAACGTAGTAAGTTGGAAATATTTATAATACAATTTATATCACTATTTTATTCTGTCATTGTGTACTTACATCCCGCTTCCTCTGGAAACATTGACTAGTACCGGATTTATTATCAAATGTCTTTAACTCGATAGCTTCTACATTTCTGGGTCGTGATGAATTGCCGTGCCTTGATGTACTTGCGTGTCCTGATGTACTTGCCTGACCTGATGTGCTTGCCTGACCTGATGTACTTGCGTGACCTGATGTGCTTGCCTGGCCTGATGTGCTAGCCTGGCCTGATGTGCTAGCCTGGCCTGATGTGCTTGCCTGATCTGATGTGCTTGCCTGCCCTGGTCTGCTTGCCTGCCCTGATGTACCTGGTCTGCTGACGTCATCATTTGAAGTAGTAATTGGTGAAATATCGGCAAAAACATCCAAATATTCATTAGATTCTGCATAAAAATAATTGATAATAAAATCAGTCGTGGTTTAAAGTAAAAAATTCGTTTAATTTTATATGTTTAGAACACAAATGGAAACAACATTCAACATTTTTATCGAACATAAAATTGGAGCAATATTAAAGGAAATTAATTTAAAAGACAAGTAATTAAATTTAAAAGTATCTATGTGAGGTCCACTGTACATGGCTTAATCCCAATTCGGACATCTTTAACTGGTTTTCACGATACTACATATGCAACCTATGTTACATACCACATAAATATGTATGTAACTTCGAGGTGGTTAAAGAATTTACATAAATATCTAAGAGCAACAATCACCAATAGGGCTTTCCATCGATTGTCTTCTGTCATATGTTATACAGGGTGTTTCATTGGGAAACGGAAATACTTTAATGGTGAATAGAGGTCACCAAGGCGGTTCTAGATATACTAAATTTTTTGCCCTACCGACTTTTATATCCGAGTTACAGGGTGTTTTATCTATTTTGCTCATTTCTTTCCTAAGCCATAACTTTAGAAACACCCTGTATATTTTGTTAATATTTGGTACACATATCTCTCATTAAAAACCCAAACGATCGACTTACTAATCATAAGAAAAATCCAGGTCCGTATTAACAAAAAATTATAAAATAATTTTGACTTTAAAACAACACCCTGTATATTGAAATTTTGAAAATCTGTTTGCATAATTGAAAAGAGCACAAAAAACTAAGTCTAATAGTTCGCTTCGATTTTTCGGCCAGACAATTTTTTGACTTTAATTTTGAAATTATATTGAATTTTTTTTAAGAACTCCGCATTAAAAAGCAGGTATTATTAACTTTTAGTTATAAATTATTAAATTTATTGAATACTCATTTTAAAATGAATCAATATTTATTTACCACATTGGAAAGACCCAATTATTAATCACAAGAAAAATCCAGGTCCGGATTAACAAAAAAACATAAAGTAATTGTGACCTTGAAACAACACCCTGTGTATTGACATTTTCAAAAATTGTTTGCACAATTGAAAAGACCACAAAAATCCGAGTTCATAGATTCACTTTGATTTTTTGTGCAAAAATTTATTAACTTTAATTTTGAAATTAAATATATTCAAATTTTTAAGAACCCTGAAATTAATAAGCAGGTTGTTAAAGCACTTTTATTAATAAATCATTCAAGTTAATGAATAAATACTAATTTTAAAAATAATCAGTTATTGTTTACAGCATTAGAAGGACTTACTTACTAATCACAAGAAAAATCCAGGTCCCTATTAACAACAAAATACAATGTAATTCTGATCTTGAAAAAACACATTACTTAACTGTATATTGAAATTTTTAAAATACGTTAGCACACCTGATGAGAGCACGAAAAACTAAGTTTAATGCCCCGCTTTAATTTTTTGTGCAGACAATTTAATGACATTACTTTTGAAATGATATCGAAATTTTTATTATGAGTTCCCAGAGTTCTTAAAAATTTCGACATAATTTCAAAATTAAATTCATTAAATTGTCTGGCCAAAAAATTGAAGCTAACGAATAAACTTAGTTTTTTGTGCTCTTTTAATACCTATGTGCAAACGGATTTTGAAAATTTCAATATACAGGGTGTTGTTTCAAGGTTACAATTACTTTATATTGTTTTGTTAATCCGGACATGGATTTTTGTTGTAATTTGTAAGTGGGTCATTCGAATGTCGTAAATAAGTATTGATTATTTTTAAAATGGGTATTTATTTAATAACTTTAATAATTTATTGGTAAAAGTGCTTTAAAAATCTGCTTTTTAATTTCAGTGTTCTTAAAATTATCAATATATTTAATTTCAAAATTAAAGTCATTAAATTTCCTTCACGAAAAATTAAAGCAAACCCATAAACTTAGATTTTTGTGGTCTTTTAAAATGTGCAAACAAATTTTGAAAATTTCAATATACAGGGTGTTGTTTCAAGGTTACAATTACTTTATATTGTTTTGTTAATCCGGACCTGGATTTTTCTTGTGATTAATAATTGGGTCGTTCCAATGTGGTAAATAAGTATTGATTAATTTTAAAATAAGTATTTATTCAATAGCTTTAATAATTTATAATTAAAAGTTAATAATACCTTTTTTTTAATGTCAGAGTTCTTAAAACATTTTTGTTTTGGATGAGACACATGTGGACCAAATATCAAAAAAATATACAGGGTGGTTCTAAAGTTATGGTTTAGGAAAGAAATTGGCAAAATCGATAAAACACCCTGTAACTCGGTTATAAAAGTCGGTAGGCAAAAAATGTAGAACCGCCTCGGTGACCTCTATTCACAATTAAAGTATTTCCGTTTCCCAATGAAACACCCTGTATAATCTGTGTATAATATTAATATACACGGATTATACGAAATATGACAGAAGCTCGAAACAAATGACTGTGAATGAAAAGCCCTATGACAACAACATAAATCAAGAAGTTGAAATGAAACATCCAATGAAGTCAAAACTTTTCTCACGAGGTGCAAAAAATCCAGGTATATAAGACCATAATACGAGCAGCAGTTGCATATGGAAGCGAAACATCGACGATAACAAAAAGATTAGTAAATAAATTGCTGGTGTGAGACCGTAAAATCCATCGAATGATATATGGCCCTTGCTAGGGATGGCCACAAGCTCGAGCTTAGCTCGACTCATTTGACGAGCCGACCTTCGAGCTCAAGCCGGTTTGTTTCTTACGAGCCGACCTTCGAGCTGTATCAAATTCTTTTCGAGCTGAGCCGACCTTTGCGACTCACACTTTTGTTTGAGAATGAGTAATTTAGACTATAAATAGTTATTTTCAATATACAGTGTGCCCATAAATTACTACGAATGTTAGGTACGTTTTACATTCATTATTATGTTGTCGAGCTCAACTCGGCTTCCTTAACTGTGAATGAAGTTAACTGTGTATATAAATTAATGGCAAAATAAAATACACTTACCATAAAATTTCAAACTCTAATATAAAATTAGTTGTGAAAACAACTGTTTGTGTAATATAAATAAATTCTAAATGCAAAAATAGGACTCAAAACAGCAAAAATCCAACAAACTGACAGTGACAAGTAAACAAACCAGAAACGTGACAAATTGTACTTAAAATCTGAAAACGTATCCAAGCGTGTTTTTGTGCCTATCTCTTTTCGATGTACTGAGTCTAGAGCGTTAAGAAAAATAACATGTGTCTTTACTTAATAACAGGCGGTAGAGTCCTTTTCATGAGCATTTTTCAGCGCGTCACAGTTTTTCGATTTCTTTCTAACGCATTAAAGTGTATGTGACAGAAAAAAGGCACGTCTGTGATTACAGACATTTATAACATTTAGTTATTCTAGTTGTCGATAGATGGCGCTATAATAGAAGAAAAAATTATTTACGAATTTTTATATAATATATCTACGAATATAATCTGTACAATGTATAAGACTACAAATCAAAGAAAATACCATTTTATAAATGCAATAAACACAATTGTTTTGTTTTTATGCCAAATTGCAAATAAAATGTGACAACTGTCAGATTTAACTAAAATGTCATGTTAGAATAAATGTCATAAATGTGTATTATCACGGACTTACCTTTTTTTCTATCATTTGTAACGCACTAAAAGATGCTCACGAAAAGAAGCATACAAAGGACTTTAGCTGGTGTGTCTTTAGTTTCATGAGTGGAAGACAATAATGCTAGATAAAAAGTATAAATATATTTTATCGTGCCAGGTATTAATGACGCACTGTATATCAAGACCCAACTGTATATCAGGAAACAATAAAAACATTGAATTATATTTCATAAAATTTATACTTACGTCGCCGTCTCCATATATTTCGACAATTAGGATATTTCTTCACGAGATAACTGAAAAATTTAAATTTACTTTATTCAATTCATTTCAAAACCTTAGGTTTTTGTAGAAATAATAGTCCAGTTACTCACAGTTTTTGCTTCAAATTTTAAAGAACCGCTTGGATTGACATGGAATTTGACATACTAACATGTCACAGAAAAAAAAGTGATATTGTGCCGTTACCTATATGCTTTTACCCTGGGGGTGAGTTTCAGCCCTTCTTGGGGATGAAAAAACATACGTCTAAGTCCGGAAATGGATAAACTGATAAATTCTAAGCACCTTTTGTTCTATAGCGTGTTTTCAACAAGTCAATACTTTTCGAGTTATTTGTGAGTGAATATGTTCATTTTTCAACAAAAAACCACGTTTTTATACGGTTTTTCGCAAATAACTCAAAAAGTATGTTTTCGAAAAAACATTGTTAGCAAAAATATAGCTTAAAAAAACTAAAAAAAGTCTCTGAACCCAGTAGAAGCAGAATTGTAGCTAATGAAAAATAAATTCATATTCATCAAATTCCAAACCGAATATTTCAACGTGAAATAACTAAAAAAATTAAGCATTTTTTGTCGAAAACTCATTACAACTGATCAAACTTACTTCATACAAAATATTAAGTTTTGTTTTCCTAAAAAGTTTCGAGCATCAAAAGTAAGTAAGTTATGCTCAGAATAGAATCGGTCCCTTTTTTGTAAAAGAAGAATAGAGAAAAACACTTCGACTTGTATCTCAAATGAAATTCGTTACCGCGTCACAAGTTGCTTTACTTATGTATTATTTATAAGATCATATTATGTTGTTCTGAAGCTATTTCCTTGTGGCATTTTTATGATTAATTATTTATATGGGAAATAAGCCACAATTAAAATGAAAAAATAATTTTATTAACGTTTCGACGCCCAAATCGGGTGCCGTTGTCAAAATACAAAATATTCTGTATTTTGACAACGGCACCCGATTTGGGCGTCGAAACGTTAATAAAATTATTTTTTCATTTTAATTCTGGCTTATTTCCCATATAAATAATTAATCATATTATGATCTGTAAGTTTCATCACTTCAAAGTGCTTATTTTTGAAAATTTTGTTTTGAAAATAGAACTTTTCTAATTTTTATTTTTGAAAATAATGCCTTTTTTGTCAGAATAACTTAAAAATTATTAGTGATACCAAAAATCTCAAAGAGTAAAAAAAATGTAGCTATACTTTTCTGAAAATTATTTTTTTATAAGACAAAAATTGGTTAAGATATGGCTGTTCAAAATTTGCTTACACTCGTGATTTGTGACTTTTTCAAGCCGTTTCAACTACAGACCTTACAAAAATAAGCACTTTGCACCGATGAATCTTACAGATTATATAAATAACAGCAACTTGTGAAATTTTATTTGGGATGCTAATCAGGGGGTGATCATAATTGTAGTGAACATATTGATTGGAAAATTACTCAAATAGTATGAAGAAGTGAAAAAACGATATACAATAAAAGTTATTTAGAATTGGTCAGTTTATCCATTTCAGTACTTATTTTAAACGTATATTTTTTCACCCCCGTGCAGGGGTGAAACTTACACCCAGGGCAGAAGCACACATTGGCACAATATCACTTTTTTCTTTGACATGCTAGCTATGTGTATCCAAATTTCATGTCAATCCAAGTGGTTCTTTAAAATTTGGAGCTTTTGCAATATTTTACCGTGAGTGAATGGACTATAAGTGATGGATTTGACCACTCCTTGATGGAAGTTCATTTTATCTAACAATAAAACACTGAAAACATTTTTTTACAATACTTCCACACAATTTAACTCTACTCCCCTTTATCAAGCAGAACTACCAAAACCTACAAATCTGACTGTTCTACTATATTTCTTACTTACCTATACTATAACTTTGACTATCTTATTATGCTATTTCAGGGAATTCTCTTTAAAGACCTGATCGAGTATCTATCCCTAAGCTCTAAGCCCTATCATACTGATCGAGTAAAACATATTGAAATGATTGCCCTCCTTCAGCAGGAGGGAATTGATGATAAAACCTATGCATTATTAAAAAATCTTTGACATCAACTTGCAAAATCACGATTGGCCGGGACACTTCTGAAGAGTTTCAAATACGAAGAGGTGTAAGAAAGGCTGGATTTTGTCCCCACTAATATTTAACATCTATTCTTATTTTAGCTTGTTTTTAATAAAGCAGTGGATATTGTTCAATGTGGTATCAAAAAGAATTACGTCAATATTAATAATTTGAGATACGGAATGACACGGTGTTAATTGCAAGCAATTACTTAGAACTCCAACATCTGGTTAATGGGATTACCACAATGTGTGATGAATATGAACTCGAGCTAAACACCGCAAAGACAAAGGAGATGGTTGTAAGTAAGACGCCAATACAACCGGAAGTGGTAACAGCTTATGGTGAACAACTGGAGAGAACTAACAGTATCACCTAAGGGAGCGTTCAAGTATTACGTAACGCGATTTTTGAAGATTTTTTACCCCCCCCCCCATGTAACGCACTCTTATGGGAGTTTAACATAACATTGGCGTAACGCAATTTTTGAAGATTTTTAACCCCCCCCCTCAGCTGCGTTACGTAATACTTAAACGGTCCCTAACTTGGTTGTAATCTAAATGAGAACTGGGACATGAGCAAAGAAATTAGAATACCTATAGAGAAGGCCAGAGCAGCATTGTTTAAGATGAAAAAATCTTATGGGGAACCCATATTACTTTGAATTTGACAATTAGATTAGTGAGATGTTATGTGTTTTCTACTCTTTTATTTGGTGTCGAAGGTTGGACTTTAAACAGATACACTTCTCCAGAAACTGGAAGCCTTTGAATTCTGCTTCTATCGGGGAATCTTACGAATAAGTATGGTGGACAGAGTTCGTAACGAAGTTGTTTTGCATCGGATGGAAAAAGTAACGGAAGTAGTCAGAACAGTTAACAATTGAAAACTTGAATGTTTTGGCCATATTATGCCACATGCAGTGAGATATAATATAGTTCATTTAACAAGGCAAACTAGACGAAAGAAGCGGGCCAGGTCGAAGAAGAACGTCATGGCTTAAAACCTGAGAGAATGGTTTAGTTTAAGAGATCCTCTGCATCCCTTCTTCGAGCTGCCGTCAACAAAACTATTATGACCAATTTGATAGCCAACGCTCGATTATCGAGCACGGCAAATGAAGAAGCAAAATACGCCATACGGCATACCTAATAGTAGAAGCAGTTTTGCTTTTGTGGTTTTTATATGAAATGTCAATGTAATACTTTACTATTAACCGACTAATTTAGTTAGTTAAATTTAAGCAATAATAAACAAATATTTAAATAATTATATTGAACATATTTAAAAACAATTGTATGCACTTACCAAAAAAGACCAATATCGCAAAGTAGTAATAATGCAAGAACACCCCATAGAACATTCATTACAATATTTCTGGATCTTCCAGGAGTCACAATCTTTCTAGATCTTCCATGAGTAGGAATTTTCACAACGGGTAAAACTCGATCACCCTTGGTTCGTACAAATATTTTTTCCCTTGCCATTCGAGTTATATTATTACAGGTATTTGCTAGAACTACTGTTATAGTATAATTTGTTCCTGGATCCAAAGGAGAATTGATGGTACTATCATTTTTTCCAATAACAAAATTGATGGTTGAATTAATATTTAAAGATGTGTTCACCAATTTCAAATGATTTTCCGAAGCAAATTTATAAAAAAAGAGTTCTAATTCATCTACTTCATAGGGATTTAAAGTATAAATACTACAACTGTCTACTCTGCTTTTTTGTCGTATTTTAACTTCCAATGTTATTGTAGTATTGGTACTGTTCCTCACAATGCTTTCAATATTTTTCGGTAAGGATGGCGGTGTATCAACAGCAATAAATGAGAATTCGCCTTTATTATATATATTATGGGCTCGAACTTTCAGTCTTAAAGTGTTGCATTTCATAAATGGCGGAGAATCAATCTGCAAAAAAAGCATTATCTTAACATACAGAACAAAAGTTTGCTATGATTGTTCTCAGATTCTTATTTCATTGCCCCACGTCTGATATGTATAAGGTACATTCCTTGTCAAATCACTCGGATAAAAACTTTTGGATCTCCGATGTGTCTGAAACTTGCTGTATACCTTATGTTGAATGTAAAAATTAGCTCAAGCTGAAACATTTAATGCCGAACAATATTCTTCTTTTTTTTTTAGAAAATATCATTTTTAGCGATTTTACAGTGATTTTGTATTTATTTAAACAAAGTGTATTATATCATAAAGTACCAATGAAAAAAAAAATAATTTTTTAATAGAAGGGACTCAAAAATGCCATTATAAGGCGCTATAAGTTATTTTAATTCAAAAACAAGTTTTTGGTCAAATTTTAATGTAGAAAACGTGAAAATACCGTTTTTTATATTTTCCTTCTTTCCCAAAATACATCATCTTCAATTTGGCTGAAAATTTGCCCACATATAGCAAAAACACAGGACTTTAAGTGGTTAAAATTATTTTTATAGTTTTAGAATATAAAAAAAGTTGCATGCAATAATATCAGACTCTTACTCTAGTAAGGACTAAAATTGTTGAAAATACGATTTCCTATTATTTTTCTTTATTACAAATTATTTTGTGCTTGTCGATATTCTCCGAGAAGGGGGAAAATAGTGACAGAGCATAATTATTCTCCATAATCTCGTTTATTATGAATTTACTATGAAAATGTACACATACAAAAATGGAGAGAATTAAATTTTATACAATTTTGATCCCTGTCATTTTTTGCCAAAATCAATATTGAATCTAGTTCGTATGCGGTAAAGGCGCGAGCATAAGACCTGATTGGTTTTATAGCAGTTATTTTTGTTAAATATTTCCGCCATTTTCAACTTTTCTACAAAAATGGTAGGAACTGAAATTATTCCAGGTAAATTGTATTTACAATTATTACAATTTATTTTTAACACTTTTTGTCGTGAGGTGGATATTTTCCGAGGTGATTGTACTTAACAGTAGACGCCTACATTTTTGACTCTGATATTATTACATATAACTTTTTTTGTATTGTAAAACTACACAAATCCTTTTAACCACTCGAAGTTCCATCTTTTAGTTATTTGTGGGCAAATCTTCAGTCAAATCGAAGATTACGTATTTTGGGAATAGAGGAAAAATGTAAACAAGGTATTTTAATGTTTTCTATTCGCTCCGTGAGTGATTATGATGGGGATACACGAAACTATGCTTGCGTCCGTAGCGACGAAATATGACAATTTTGGCGAATTTTTGTAATGTCAGTGTCATTAAGTTCATTCACGGACCCCGTCGGTGACTCTTAGTCCACGACAACGCATGCGCATTTTAATTCCATATTATACTATTTATTTAATGTATTATCGTTTATTGACAAATATACCAGTACATATATTAATAATTAATAATTAATTAATAATTTTAATTAAAAATTAACTAAAACTTAACTAAATTAAAAATTAACTAAATTTAATTAAAAATTAACTAAATTAAAAATTAAAAATTAACTAACTTAAAAATAGTTTAAAATAATATTTTAAACCGTAATTACGTTATATTGATGTCCGGTGTGGGAGTGTAAATAAATTATATATATATATATTATTGTGTTTGCATTTTATCAATCAAAAGCAAAATAAAAATTAAATTAAATTTTTTTAATAACGCGGGCACATAAATTTGATACACCCTGTATATTGAGCTGTTTTAAAATTTATTAGAATTTAGTTAGGATGTAAATAGATTTCTTTTTTAACGAGCTTTCCGAGGAACCATTAAAGACTTTTGTGAATAATTAAAGTGAAGAGAACTATGTATTTAGATTTAAAATGGAAAAAAATTGTTTACTGTACAGGTAATTATCAATTTCTCGAAATTGATAATGGAAAAGAAAGTTGGAATTTTAATATCTTCATTTCAATACGAGTATATGTGGGAGAGTTTCTCCGAAAGTAATTAGGATTGTCGGAACAAATTTGAGGGTGACTGGTGTTTGTCAAATGGAAAAGTCAATGTTCTGATTCTTGGAATGTGGAAGGGGAAAAGATGGATTGGATGATTGAGAGAGGTTGAAAAATTAATTCATTATGTTGTTGGCAGCGAGAAAGAGCGGTTTTCGACGTGTTAAGTGCAGAGATAGTTAGCATATATCAGTGGCTGGTTGATAGTGGGGAATAGTGTTGAAAAGTGGAACGAGAGACAGATCAAATCGAGACGAAATACCTCTTTGATTCTGTATTATTGTGAGAAGGAGAGCAGAGAATTTTTGGAGTTTTGTTTGAATCGAGAATGTGTCAAAGAGACACGGTTTGTTGGAGAATTAGTGCTGGTATGCTGATAGTTTTGAAGCTGGACAACGGAGAGAGGCTTTGATGAGTAGCCTTTAACATAATCAACGAGGGAGAGCTGTTTGGGGTCACGAGAACACATCCGAGTGAGAGAAGCAAAAGGTCAGTCAATCTATGTGAAAGAGATTTTATGTTCGGGAAATAAATTTTTGAGTAAAAAGCATATGAATTAAAATTCCAATATTTCAAAATATAAATAGTAAATATAGGTAATCTTGCGAAGACATAAATTTGTTTGGTTTAGTTTGTTTTACCAAAATCATCGGGAACAAACCGATAAATTGTTTTTTTGTAACGATAATAAATTTAAGCGGTATAAATTTCATTCGGACATCTGTGTCCACAGGTTTTTAGATTCGATAGATTTCAGAGTATTAATTTAATAAATAAAAGACAATTCTGTATTTTTATTTTAATATTTTGCTTTATTTCTTTTCCCTATTTTATCCCGATTAGGATCAATTCAGAGATACTGAACCCACGAGAGAAGATAAGTATAACGTGAGATAATTTGGATTTTTTTTTAATAGTATAAAAAAGCACCCTGAGATTTTTTATTCAATTTTGATGTATGATTTGCGACAATTAAATAATTAATCAAATAAATAATAATTAATATAAAATAAATAAGAAGCAGATCACAACAACATGGCGAGCCAACGTTAGGGCATTAAAGTATCTCTGGTTGTGAATTTGAAGGGAATAGGAAACGGAAAAACAGGTGAAGGAAAATTTATTTGCCCGTCGGAAAAAGTTGATATATTTAAAATTTTTGAAATATTTGTGTGACATAATTTTTTATCTAGGTACAGTTTTTACATATTTATTTTATTTTTGATTGATTTGAGATTTGAAATATTTAAAAATTTGTGGGATAAATTGATTATATTTGGGGAGAGAAAAATTTTCGTCTCGTCAGCATACAAGGTATTTTCGAATTTCATATTAGGCGGGGATAAATTTTAACTACATGTCGATAACAACCAGAAGCAAAAGCAAAGAAAACAAAAAACAAGAAGAACATTTGGAACAAGAAGAACTTATAGAACAAGAAGACATTTTCGAAACAACAATCATGGCATCAGAAAATCAGGAATTATCAGGAATAGATAAACTATTACAACTGATGCAACTCCAGTCACAAAAACTGGATGACAATCAAAGAGAAACAAAACAAGCAATGGATGAAGCAAAAAGGACAATGGATAAAAATCAGGAGGAAACAAAACAAGCAATGGATGAAGCAAAAAGGACAATGGATAAAAATCAGGAAGAAACATCAAAGAAAATGGATAAAGTGGATCAAAAAATGGATGAAACACAACAAAAAATGGATGAAACACAACAAAAAATGAAACAAGCAATAGAAGAGAACAACAAGAAAATGGAGGAACGCATAGGAAAGTATGAAATGAAAATTAAAGATCACATGCAAGAACAAGAGATAGAGATTAAAGAAATCAAAATCAAAATGAAGGAGATAAACAATTGCCAGAAAAAGGAACTAGAGAATTTGGAAACCAAATTTGAAAACGCCTTACAAGAAGACAGGCGAGAAATAGAAAGACAAATGGAGGAAATCAAGAATCAACAGAATTTCGGAGAAAGAAGAGAAACGATTATCCATAGTACAGAGGATGTGAAAATAAGATTTGGCGGGGATGTAAAAAAATTACACCCAGTAATTTTCATAAACAATTTGAAAAAGAAAATACGACACATCGGTAACTTCGAGACAGCCAAAGAAACGATAAGGAACCATCTTAAAGATGAGGCAAGTTTATGGTTCGATAGCAAAGAAGAAGAATTGGACAATTGGCATAAATTCGAACAAAAGTTCCTGAGTTATTTCTGGGGAAAAATACAACAGCTAGAAATAAACAAGGAATTGCAAAATGGGAGGTACCATGATAGAATGGGTATTTCAGAGAAAACATATGCACTACAATTATATAATAATGCAAAACATCTACAGTACAATTATTCGTCCGAACAGCTAGTAGAACTGATAGCCAGACATTTTGAAGATACTTTAGAAGATCACATACCTTTACAAAACTACAAAGATATCGACAGTTTGTGCCAATTCTTACAAATACGAGAAGCAAAAATGAGAGAAAGAGAAATAAGAAGATCGCAAGATAATTATAGACAACGCGAAAATCGAGACTATAGAGATAGAAGACAGAACTTTAGGAGAGATTATACAAGAAGAGAAAACGAAAATAGAGACAACGGAAGAGGAAACTATGAACAAAGAAATCGGCAATGGAACGAAGACAGATATCGAGAAAACCAGAATAGAAATAACACCCGCACAAATCAAGAGGACAGAAATGATAATAGAAGGAATCAACAGGAAAATCGTGGAAACCGATACGGGTCCGACAGACAAAGAGAAAACAGAAGAGCGGTAAACAACACGCAAATATATGAATATGAGGATGAGAGACAAAGCGACGGAAGAAGAAGCGAAGAAGAACAGCAAGCGTCTTTTCACGAAAGCGCTCACTAAAAACAAAAGAGCAAACAGGAATTTTTTGTCACCCGAAGAAATTTATTAAATTAGCAGGAAATAATGATAAAGGAAGTGGATCTAATTTAAAATTGGTAGATGGTTTTATAAATGAGAAACCGATTAAAATTATGATTGATACTGGTTCAGAAATTACTTTGATTAACAGGAAAGTAATAGAAGAGGTTGATTTGACGAATTTGATTTACAAAATTCCCAGGGTAAATTTAGTGGGCGCAAATAAACGGACTTTGGCAACAATAAATGAAGGAATACGAATAAGGGTTCGATTGGGGAAGAAATTTTATGCACTACAATGTGTTATAATGCCAAACATGATGCATGATATGATCGTAGGAGTGGGTGAATTGTCAGAAAAACATGTGGTGATAGATTTCAAAAATAACACGATGAAAATCACAGATGGAAAAGAAGAAGAACCTAACATTCTGGAAATGGACAAGGAACATGAGAAAGGGAAAAGGATAATGCAGACAAAAAACAAACGGTGGAAATGAATTTGGCAATTAAGCAAGGACAGAAAAAGAAGAAAAGAAAGAAGGAGAAGATAAGTAAAAACAATGAAGCTCGGGATTCCTCAAAAGAAGAGATGAGCCCAACAGAAGAAAAAGAAGAAGAAAGATTGACACAAGAAAATGAACATTGGGATTCCTCGAAAAAAGAGATGAGCCCAGAAGAAAAAGAGATCAGATTAGAAAAAGAGGGTGAAAAAAATACCATGGAAACTGTGGTATTTGAAGAAGAAGTATGCAAAATGGAGGAGGCTGAATACACAATAAACATGTGTAAAGAATCGGAGGAGAAAGAAATAAAATTGATATGTGGAGAAGAAAAGGAGAAGGAACTGCGTGAAATATTGAGGGAGTATGAAAATTTAATAAATGAAGAAAACAGAGTAGCCAAAAAGTATGAACATTCATTTGAGGTGAAAGACTTAGGAAATTTTCGATCGAAAACTTACCCCATCCCATATAAGTACCGACAGGAGGTGAAAGGAGAAATCAATGAAATGTTAGAAAATCAAATCATAGAGAGATGTGACTCTCCGTATATCAACCCAATCGTGATTGTTAAAAAAAGCAGTGGAGAATTGAGACTATGTTTGGATGCCCGGAATATAAATCAACACACGGTATCTCAATATGAATCACCTCTCAACATCGAGGCTATTTTTGGGAGAATTACAGGATCACATATTTTTTCTAAAATTGACTTAAAACATAGTTTTTGGTTGATACCTTTAGCAGAAAAATGTAGAAACTACACCGCTTTTTCGATCGATGGTATTGTGTACCGATTTAAAGTAGTGCCTTGTGGGTTACAAAGTGCTTGTGCAGCACTGGTAAGAGCTCTGCATACAATATTAAACAGGTATGAAGATTTTATAGTACACTACATTGACGACTTACTAATATTTTCACCAGATAAATCGAGTCATTTAAAACACATAAAAATTATATTAGAAGAGCTGGACAAGGCCGGATTAAAATTGAATATTGAAAAATGTCAATTTTTTCAAAAAGAAGTGACATATTTGGGTTTTAAATTGGAAACAAAAACAGTTAGTTTAGCCGAGGACCGGATAAAACTCATAGATGAATACCCAAGGCCAACGAATTTAAAAACATTGAGAGGTTTTCTTGGTACGATCAACTATTTCAAAAAACTAATTCCTGATTTAAGCCAGAAGGAGATTCCATTGATAAAATTACTGAAAAAAGGTGTTAAATGGAATTGGAAAGAAGAACAAGAGAAATCTTTCCAAATATTAAAAGAAGAATTCTCGAAAGGAACTAAAATATATCATCCCATGTACAATTTACCTTTCATATTACGAACTGATGCGTCCATCCAAAAATTCGCGGGAGTTTTGTCGCAGATACAGAACAATCAAGAAGTGCCAATTTGTTTTATTTCCCGGGTGACAAAAACACACGAAAGAAAGTACAGTGTGACTGAATTAGAGTTTGCTAGCGTACTTTTTTGTGTAAATAAGTTAAGGTTTTATCTATTGGGAGCCAAATTTACAATTGAAACAGATCACGCAGCTTTAGTGCATATCATGAAAAATCGACTGGTTAACAATCGTATACATCGAGGAATTTTGTTGCTGCAGGAGTATGATTTTGAGTTTCGATACATAAAAGGAAAAGACAACATTATAGCCGACGCTCTCACACGTGATGAAGACACTGGAAAAAAGGAAGGAATTGTTTTTCAGGTGGGACTAAATATCTTGACACAAGAGGAAGGTTTATTTTCGTTAAACGAAATAAGAATAAATCAAGAAGAACTGGAGGAAAAAGAAAAAAAAAGAGCGGAGAGAGAAAATGACATATTCTTCAAAAGAATCGATGGAAAGGAACTATATTTGGTAACACAGACATTGGCAGAGAGGATCATACAAAAATTACACAATGACAATGGGCATATCGGTAGCAGGAAGGTATGGCTGGTTTTTCGAGAAAACTATATCTGTCGAAAGGATTACCGGATTGCCAAAGAAGTGACCCAAAAATGCGAAATATGTCAAAAATATAAAAGCAGAAATTTCAGAAATGAAAATATGGCTAAAAATATTGTATCCCGTCAAAAATTGGATATTCTGGCAATAGATATGTTAAGTGACCTGATAATGACCACGCAAAGGAACAAGCATATTTTGGTGATGGTTGATATTTTTTCAAAATACGTAAAGTTATACAGTTGCCGTACAACAAAGGGGGAAGAAATAATGAGAAAGGTTGACAATTTTATAGCCACCGTAGGAACACCAAGAAGAATTATTTTAGACAATGCGACGTATTTCCGGAGTGAGCGTTTCAAGGGACAGCTTCAAGACAGGGGAATAGGGACAAATTTCGTCAGTATCCGACATCCTCAAAGTAATCCTTCAGAGCGTTTTATGCAGGAGACTACGAAATTCCTTCGCATTGCTGCAAATGGACAACATAGACGATGGGACAGGAAAGTGGCAGAAATAGAAAACTACTTAAACACGATTCCAAGTACGGTGACAAAAGAGACTCCGAAATATATCATGAAGGGTGTTATGCCATGACGGCCATGGGAAGAACCTGAGCAGAGGGAATACCAACGAGTTTTGGAAATTGTGCAAAGGAGGCTGCAGCGCAGTAATGAAAAATACCTCCAAAGACAAAATCATAATAGGAGACGACGCCCAGTGACTTTTCAGAAGGGAGAAAAGGTGCTGGTAAGGGCATTACGAGTATCAAATCTCACTGGGGACGTTTGCGCAAAACTAATGCCTATTTTCGAGGGTCCATACATCGTGCACAATGAAAATGGAATAAACAGTTATGTCCTGAGGCATGTGGATTCAGAAAAGATACGAGGAGTTTACAATATCCATGATATGTACAAATACCACGAATAAAGACAAATGCATAAAATTTAAGGTAGGATAAGAGAATTAGGTTAGGATAATATGATAACAAGAGAAAAGTGTTGTTGTCGAGAGAAAATCAAATTTTTTTTGTTGCACTTAATAATACTGATTTTATCTCAAAACAAGGCGGGGATGTTATTGTGTTTGCATTTTATCAATCAAAAGCAAAATAAAAATTAAATTAAATTTTTTTAATAACGCGGGCACATAAATTTGATACACCCTGTATATTGAGCTGTTTTAAAATTTATTAGAATTTAGTTAGGATGTAAATAGATTTCTTTTTTAACGAGCTTTCCGAGGAACCATTAAAGACTTTTATGAATAATTAAAGTGAAAAGAACTATGTATTTAGATTTAAAATGGAAAAAAAATTGTTTACTGTACAGGTAATTATCAATTTCTCGAAATTGATAATTGAAAAGAAAGTTGGAATTTTAATATCTTCATTTTAATACGAGTATATGTGGGAGAGTTTCTCCGAAAGTAATTAGGATTGTCGGAACAAATTTGAGGGTGACTGGTGTTTGTCAAATGGAAAAGTCAATGTTCTGATTCTTGGAATGTGGAAGGGGAAAAGATGGATTGGATGATTGAGAGAGGTTGAAAAATTAATTCATTATGTTGTTGGCAGCGAGAAAGAGCGGTTTTCGACGTGTTAAGTGCAGAGATAGTTAGCATATATCAGTGGCTGGTTGATAGTGGAGAATAGTGTTGAAAAGTGGAACGAGAGACAGATCAAATCGAGACGAAATACCTCTTTGATTCTGTATTATTGTGAGAAGGAGAGCAGAGAATTTTTGGAGTTTTGTTTGAATCGAGAACGTGTCAAAGATACACGGTTTGTTGGAGAATTAGTGCTGGTATGCTGATAGTTTTGAAGCTGGACAACGGAGAGAGGCTTTGATGAGTAGCCTTTAACATAATCAACGAGGGAGAGCTGTTTGGGGTCACGAGAAGACATCCGAGTGAGAGAAGCGACAGGTCAGTCAATCTATGTGAAAGATATTTTATGTTCGGGAAATAAATTTTTGAGTAAAAAGCATATGAATTAAAATTCCAATATTTCAAAATATAAATAGTAAATATAGGTAATCTTGCGAAGACATAAATTTGTTTGGTTTAGTTTGTTTTACCAAAATCATCGGGAACAAACCGATAAATTGTTTTTTTGTAACGATAATAAATTTAAGTGGTACAAATTTCATTCGGACATCTGTGTCCACAGGTTTTTAGATTCGATAGATTTCAGAGTATTAATTTGATAAATAAAAGACAATTCTGTATTTTTATTTTAATATTTTGCTTTATTTCTTTTCCCTATTTTATCCCGATTAGGATCAATTCAGAGATACTGAACCCACGAGAGAAGATAAGTATAACGTGAGATAATTTGGATTTTTTTTTATAGTATAAAAAAGCACCCTGAGATTTTTTATTCAATTTTGATGTATGATTTGCGACAATTAAATAATTAATCAAATAAATAATAATTAATATAAAATAAATAGGAAGCAGATCACAACAATATATATATATATATATATATATATATATATATATATATATATATATATATATATATATATATATATATATATATATATACAAATAGTATCTTAATTTTGACTTATTAGGAAATACGAATTTCACTATTTTTGGGTATAGAAGTCAAACTGGGGCCTTAAAGTACACTATTATCCAATATTCAAGCTTTCGGAAATGTTTATTTCCTTTCTCAAGAATTTATACAATGCAATAAGATAAAATTTAGAAAATATGTATGAAAGAATAAAAAATATTAATGAGTAACTTACCAGAATTTAGATTATAAAAGAATGTTGATTACAATACATAATTAAAAATACTATTACTAAAACGGCTGTTAAACATTTAAAAAAAAAATAGAAACAATAAAAATTCTTCAGAAAACATTTTAGAAAAGATTAAAAAATTGATTAATTTTGAAGTTTTGATCTAATTTTGATTGACTTTTTAAAATTTATTTATAAATTCTAAATACATGGCTGACAAAGATTAAATGTAACTATGGTCATAGCATATCGGTGTCTACATCTACAAGGAATTGAAAACATTTTTTGATAATAAAAATAAGGAAATGTTTAAAGGCAAAAAAAAAATTAATTTTAAATATTGGTGATATTAATTAATTTTGTTAACATTTAATGCCAAATTATAAAGTGTAGATTAGAAAAAAATAATAATGATTTGATATAACTATGATTATTTTTCAAAAGAAAGGATGTAATTATAAATTTTGCTAAGATTGTCAATTTCAGATTTTTTGTTCATTGTGTTCGAACCTTTGCTGATATGAACCATCTCAAGAAAAGTACGTTTATGTTTATTGTTTTCAATATCTAATATTTTTGGATCATGAAAATTCATAATGTGGTTATTTTGAATAACGTGCTCTGCTAAGGCACAATTTAAGTGTGCCTTAGCAGAGCACGTTATTCAAAATAACCACATTATGAATTTTCATGATCCAAAAATATTAGATATTGAAAACAATAAACATAAACGTACTTTTCTTGAGATGGTTCATATCAGCAAAGGTTCGAACACAATGAACAAAAAATCTGAAATTGACAATCTTAGCAAAATTTATAATTACATCCTTTCTTTTGAAAAATAATCATAGTTATATCAAATCATTATTATTTTTTTCTAATCTACACTTTATAATTTGGCATTAAATGTTAACAAAATTAATTAATATCACCAATATTTAAAATTAATTTTTTTTTTGCCTTTAAACATTTCCTTATTTTTATTATCAAAAAATGTTTTCAATTCCTTGTAGATGTAGACACCGATATGCTATGACCATAGTTACATTTAATCTTTGTCAGCCATGTATTTAGAATTTATAAATAAATTTTAAAAAGTCAATCAAAATTAGATCAAAACTTCAAAATTAATCAATTTTTTAATCTTTTCTAAAATGTTTTCTGAAGAATTTTTATTGTTTCTATTTTTTTTTAAATGTTTAACAGCCGTTTTAGTAATAGTATTTTTAATTATGTATTGTAATCAACATTCTTTTATAATCTAAATTCTGGTAAGTTACTCATTAATATTTTTTATTCTTTCATACATATTTTCTAAATTTTATCTTATTGCATTGTAGAAATTCTTGAGAAAGGAAATAAACATTTCCGAAAGCTTGAATATTGGATAATAGTGTACTTTAAGGCCCCAGTTTGACTTCTATACCCAAAAATAGTGAAATTCGTATATATATATATATATATATATATATATATATATATATATATATATATATATATATATATATATATATATATATATATATATATATGAAAGGAAACGGCGATTGCATTTTATTTCACTTCGACCACCACCGATATTCTACACGACGTGTTTCGAGCTCATGTCAAGCTCTCGTCAGGAACATCTAGGTGGATGGTCGAGGTGTGACAAAATGCTTTTGGCCTTTCTGGTAATAATAAAATAATCAGACTTCAGTACACTTGGTACGACATGTATATGAATTAAACGAAAAGATTTCTCTGGTATACAGAAGAAATCTTTTCCGTAGCGGACGCGAAAATGTAAATTTCAAAGTCTTCATAAAAGACGATGAACGACAAAAGACACCTCTTTGTGTCACAGATTTGTCTACAAAGCCACGTTATTCGCTACACATTCGTCAATAACGGAGAAAATCCGTGATATGAAAGGAAACGGCGATTGCATTTTATTTCACTTCGACCACCACCGATATTCTACACGACGTGTTTCGAGCTCATGTCAAGCTCTCGTCAGGAACATCTAGGTGGATGGTCTAGACAAATCTGTGACACAAAGAGGTGTCTTTTGTCGTTCATCGTCTTTTATGAAGACTTTGAAATTTACATTTTCGCGTCCGCTACGGAAAAGATTTCTTCTGTATACCAGAGAAATCTTTTCGTTTAATTCATATAGATGTCGTACCAAGTGTACTGAAGTCTGGTTATTTTATTATTACCAGAAAGGCCAAAAGCATTTTGTCACACCTCGACCATCCACCTAGATGTTCCTGACGAGAGCTTGACATGAGCTCGAAACACGTCGTGTAGAATATCGGTGGTGGTCGAAGTGAAGTAAAATGCAATCGCCGTTTCCTTTCATATCACGGTTTTTCTCCGTTATTGACGAATGTGTAGCGAATAACGTGGCTTTGTAGACAAATCTGTGACACAAAGAGGTGTCTTTTGTCGTTCATCGTCTTTTATGAAGACTTTGAAATTTACATTTTCGCGTTCGCTACGGAAAAGATTTCTTCTGTATACCAGAGAAATCTTTTCGTTTACCTAATTCATATAGATGTCGTACCAAGTGTACTGAAGTCTGGTTATTTTATTATTACCAGAAAGGCCAAAAGCATTTTGTCACACCTCGACCATCCACCTAGATGTTCCTGACGAGAGCTTGACATGAGCTCGAAACACGTCGTGTAGAATATCGGTGGTGGTCGAAGTGAAATAAAATGCAATCGCTGTTTCCTTTCATATCACGGTTTTGAAGAGGGTAGGGGACAGGCAGCATCCCTGTCTTAGACCCTTGTTAACCTGAAAGTATTCTGAGTGTCCATCTCTCGTTTTTATATAACTACTGTTTCCTTGGTAAAAACTTTTCACCGCATTAATGTACTGTGGGTGTACATTGTTCTCTATTAGAGATTCCCAAAGTCTATTTACCGGTATACTGTCATAGGCTTTCCTCAAATCTATAAATACTAGATGTATATGTTTTACCTGTTTTATACAAAACAGGTTATCAATACACGATCTTCCTGCTCTAAAACCACTCTGCTCCTCCCAGTCCTCATATTGACTTTCTATTCTATCTCGTAGTATTCTGCCATACAGTCTACCTGCGGAAGCTATAACACTGAGTCCTCCGTAGTTTGTGCAGTCATGTTTATTCCCTTTCTTGTGTATGGAGCTTATGCTTGCAGTTTTCCATTCGGATGGTATCTTTTCTCCATTCAGGCATTTATTAAATATTTTCGTTAAGTTTTCCAATACTACATCCGGGGAAAATTTAAAGAGTTCCACAGGTATACCTCCGGGCCCAGGAGCTTTATTGTTTTTCATTTTCGATAATGCTTGTTTTATTTCCTTTAGTGTAAATGGATCACAGTTATTCTGAGTCATTTGGAAGTCGTAATTAACATTCTTAAATTTCTCTCTTTTCTCAGTTAGTAAGTCTGCATAATAGTTTTCCACGTTTCTTGTCCAATTGGGTCTATTGTTACTTTTTCGTTTCTATTAGTTTTGAGGGTTCTTACAGTTTTCCAGACTTCTCTAGATTTTGAGCTCCCTAATAATCTGTCGATCTCATGGCATTTTCTGTCCCAGAATTCGTTTTTTGTTTTTGCTACTTGCTTCTTGACCATATAGCAGTACCTTTTGTACATTTGTCGGTCTTCTAGGTCTTGTGAGGCTAGCCATTTATTATAAAGTTCTTTCTTTTGTTTTATAAGATCCTCTAGTTCCTCGTTCCACCAGTAGTTTTTCCGTGTTTCTACTAATGATTTTTCTCCTACAGCCTCATTTGCCGCTTCGTGTAGATACGTTTTAAGAGTGTTATACATTTCTTCAGGCGATCCTGTAGGTTCGTTTTTCATCTTTTCGGCTAGTCTTATTTTATACAAGAAGACTGTGGAGTCGTTGTAAAAACTATCTAGGTTATATATAGGTTGTCTAGATGGAAACTCAGGTCTTGATTTTTCCTCTTTTTGCGTTAAATGTTTGTATTTTATGAAGGTTACGGTTTTGAGTAAGTGGTGGTCTGATCCACAGACTGCACCTCGTTTCATAATGACGTCAATTATTTTTGTTTGTGATTGTTGTCTGGTTATACAGTAGTCAATGATAGATTTTAACCCCCTTGTTCTTTGTTCCCAAGTGAATTTGTGGATGTCTTTATGTCTAAAATATCCATTTTGTATTTTTAATGAATGTTGCTGACACAGTTCTATAAGACGTGTGCCATTGTCATTTAGCATATCTTCTCCGTAGTCTCCTATCACTGCACTATGTTTTTTCCTTCCAACTCGTCCATTAAAGTCCCCTAGTAGGAATATATCTTTCCGATTTCCAAAACTGCTTATTAATTCACTTAATTCTTTAAAGAAATTTTCTTTCGCGTCAGCAGTTGCGTCATCGTTTGGAGCGTATATACCTACTATTATTAGGTCTTGTTCTCCTAGTTTTAGTTCCATTGTGATTATTCTTTCGTTGATGGCAGACCAGTTCTTAATATTTTTCAAATACCGTTTCTTGATTGCTATGGAAACGCCCGCTTTTGCTCGTTTTTCTTTTTTGACTCCGCTGTAGAAATGTACATAATCTCCTTTTATTTCGTTACCTTCTCCTTTCTTCTTTGTTTCACTGAGAACTACGATATCCATGTTGTATGTTGATAGTTCTTTGAAAACTTCAGTATCCTTTGTTCGAATTCCTTGTACGTTCCAACAACCTAAATTCATGTACCTTTTTCTTTGCCGTGTTCGTTGTAAGTTTGTTTCAGTCCATATCCGAGGCTTGTTCGAATTTTTTGCAACTATAATTTTTCCGGAGAATGAGGAGCAAACCCATCGCTCCAACCCCCATTCTAGGAGGACCCGGAAGATTTCTGTAGGGGCCTTCTACCCTTAGCCGATATGTTCCAGTTTTATGGCGCCAGAAACTCGCCTATCACCCTCTCTCGTCTGCTACATACCGTACGCATCTAAACATTCCGAATATGTATTTGGACCATAGGAGTTTTCTATTGGTTCGTTGCAGCACGCGGTAATATTTTAACCAATAGGCGGCGAGGTTCCAGATGCATATACGGAATGTTAGTCGGTCCCAAATTCATATACGGAATGTTAAATATCGTACACCGAAAAAGATAAGTTTTTTTAGAGTCTTTTAAAATTAGATTGATTTTAAAATACTTGTTACTGTATTATTAAATAAAAATAAAACAATTATAGTATTTCGAATGTTATTTGGTGCGAAATTCATATGCGGAATGTTAATTATTCGTAGACCAAAATAAATATATAAACCAGAATAAATAATATTTAAAACACAACCGCAAACGTTATAACCAAGTTAACATTTATTTTCGTCTGATAGCACACAGCCCTAGCCCTAAACTTCAACAGAATTGAATTGAATAGCTGAAACAGATCTAAACATACTTAACAACACGTGCAAATCATTAAAAATTCTGAGAAAGCGAAACCTTAGTCAAATAAAGAAATATGTATTTCAAATCTATACCATCCCATTTATGAATTTCGCACCAAATAGGTACCTAATCATTGTTTTATTTTTCTTTAATAATACATCAATAAAATAGGTATTCTAAAATCAGTCTCCCTTAACTGATTAATAAAAAGCCCCATTTTTGGTCTACGAATAATTAATATTCCGCATATGAATTTCGCACCAAATAACATTCGAAATACTATAATTGTTTTATAAAGTAATAAGTATTTTAAAATCAATCTCCTTTTAAAAGACTCTAAAAAACTTAACTTTTTCGGTGCACGATATTTAACATTCCGTATATGAATTTGGGACCGACTAACATTCCGTATATGCATCTGGAACCTCGCCGCCTATTGGTTAAAATATTACCGCGTGCTGCAACGAACCAATAGAAAACTCCTATGGTCCAAATACATATACGGAATGTTTAGATGCATACCGTACACCCATTGTACGCCATGCACCCAGTGGTTACGCGACATAAATGTCTTCGTGGACGTGAGAGTAGGATTTGTTGGCAGAGCTGAGTTCTATTCCAAGAACCCCCAACTAAAGTCGGGAATCAGTGGGCATTTCTCAGAGTTTTATTGCAAAAGGATTATCGACAATCTCCTTTGCCTCCAAGACCCCTTACCAACCTTAAACCACTATAAATAAATTAAAAGTGAAAAAAAATACTTTTGAACTTTATTAGTCGGGAATAATCGGAGTGCGTTATTTGTTCGGTATTCGGAAAGACTTTTAAAAGACTTTTGAACTTTATTCGTCGGGAATAATTAAAGTGCGTTGATTGTTCGGTATTCGGAAAGACTTTTAAAAGACATTTTGGAAAGTACGTGTGTGCCGACCAAAGATGTTGCTACAAGAACTTTCCGTAAAATAGCTCCGTGATCAGCTAGAGGAACGGGATGAAGACAGCAGTGGGTGCAAGATAGTCCTACAAGCACGACTCAAGGATGTCCTCACGAAGAACGGAGACGACCCAGAGACGTTCCACTTCCAGTCAGCAGAACAAGCAGTCTTATCGAAATTAAAAACTGTTTCTGAAACGATCGATGATACTTCTAAGACAAATAATGAGAAATTAGAAACCATTTCTCAAAAGATCAATGAAACTTCTAGAAAGAACAATAAGAAACTTGAAGAAGTTTGTAAACAGAACAACGAGAAATTTGAAAGTGTTTCTCAAAAGATCGATGAAACTTCTAGAAAAAGCGACGAGAAATTTGAAAGTGTTTCTCAAGTAATTAAAGACGTTTGTAGACAGAACGATGAGAAAGGACCAGGCAACACTCCTTATGGAAAAGTGGTCCCGGTCAAATTTGATGAAAGTTTGGTCAATGATACTTCTTGATGTGTAGATTAAAAAAGTCCATGGCACCTGGGTCTGAATAACTACTATTCTCGAGTTACAGCCTTTTGAAGTTATTGGATTCGGGTGCTCGGTTTACGTTAAGTGCACTAATTTACGGTCAAGTGAACGAAAATATTTATTATTAGAAGAAGAGAAACTCATGTTCTTCATACATACTTGCGTGTTGTATATGAATTTGTGGTCAAAAATAGTTGGATCGTATTTTAGTCTTCAGAAAACCTCCGAAAAGTCTTCAGAAAACTAAAGAAGTGCGGTATAAAATGTGCTGCTAGATCGATATAAGCATTATCATGTTTTCATGAATGCTTCTCAGTTATGCAATACCAGCAAAACTGCAATTCGGCTTTATCTTTAGAAAACTACTGAACAGTGACGGATCTAGGGGGATAGGGTTAATTCCACCGGTAGCATGTTCCAGAATTAATGAAATAACTTTATTTAACAAAAATGAACGAGATGGAGCCATCAAAACACATTTATAACCAAAGAGCGGATAGTGTGACGAAAAGATGTAAGCCCAGAGCACGGGCGTCCATATAAAAATTTTTAGAGGGGTGGCAAACGTGAAGATGTTGCACATTATATTTTGTATACTTTGAATAACCATATATAATTCAAAGCACCCGAAAAGCTAGGGGGGTCACGGCCCCCCTGCCCATGGGTATGGGCGCCCATGGCCCAGAGTACGATTTGAGGACCAGAGAAGATGAGTTACGGGTGTTAAGAGTACGAAATTGGAAAATCAAGGCGGAGGATAGAATGGAATGGAAGCTGATTCTCGAACAGACCGATGTCCACCAGGAGTTCTACAGCCAATGGTGATGAGCTTTTTAATACAAAATATTATGGAGAATAATTTTGTAGGGTTATTTTTATAACAACTATAATATTCATACTTAGGTATAATCATATAGAAGAAATGGCCAATGGAGAGGGCTTCATAATCATGATTTTGCTAACTTTCCTGTTTTTTTAACTTAGACTACCTAAAAGACCTTACGATTGGGATATAGCAAATTAAACTGGCACCATCTTACATACAAGATAAAATAATAAGAGGAAATGACGAAGAGTTTCAAATTGATGAGAATATGGATAAACCAGGATTCATAAGAGTTCGAATATTTTCTAGGTTTCGGCAAGCTATAAAACACCAAGTATTCATTTCCTATACGATTGATGAAGATAATAATGAAGATGAGCCTGTAGAAGGACCGATTAACGGGTACTACTGTACCTGTCAATCTGGTGCGAGAACTGTAGGTACTTGTGCTCATATCACCAGTGTGTTATGGTTTTTATGCTTTGCAAGACATCAACCCAATGTTAAGTATCCTGACAGGTCGTTAGTTAACACGACGTATGATGCATCTAACCGAAATCAGCAAAATGTTAACATACGAATAGTCGAAGATGATTTAAACCCAATTTTTCCATAGATAATTGTAATTAATATTTAACATTTACAAACTACCATTTACTTTGTTTTTCTTTGTATTGAAATCAAGTCCATGTTCTTTACCTGTCTTATATCTGATAATCCGGGACAAGTTTCATGTCAATTAATGTATTTTTTTATGTTTCAACAATTTTTTCTTAAATTATTCTGGAACATGTTACCAGTGGAATTACCCCCATCTCCCCTAGATCCGCCACTGTTCAGTAGTTTTCTAAAGATAAGGCGGAACTGTAATTATGGAACATGAAAACATGATAATGCTTATATCGATCTAGCAGCACCTTTTATACCGCACTTCTTTAGTTTTCTGAAGATTTTCGGAGGTTTTCTGAAGACTAAAATACGATCCAACCATTTTTGACCACGAATTCATATACAACACGCAAGTATGTATGAAGAACATGAGTTTCTCTTCTTCTAATAATAAATATTTTCGTTCACTTGACCGTAAATTAGTGCACTTAAGAGGAAACAGTAGCGATCAACAGGTAGCGAAAACGCGTTCCAAGATTGCGGCTGTAATTTTGAATATTTTTTCGAGATATTTGGCACACGTACAGGGCCGCGTTTAGGTCAATTGCCGCCCTAGGCAATTCTCTAGTAGCCGCCCTTCAAACATGTACCATTTTTGCGAAAAAAAAAATGCAAGCAAAATTTTTTATTTAGGGAGCGTTCAAGTATTATGTAACGCGATTTTTGAAGATTTTTGAAGATTTTTGAGCCCCCCCCTCCCACCCCCTACGTAACGCAATTTTTGAAGATTTTTGACCCCACCTAACCTGCGTTACGTAATACTTGAACGGTCCCTTAAATAAGAAATGTATTGTTTGGAAATGTATTAAAATGAGGAACATAGAATTTATAAAAAATAATATTTTACACAAGTGAGAAGAACAAAAATCACACTGATCACAGTATGGTATGAATTCACTTTTGACCGGTGAAAATAAACACAGAATGTTTTACATAAAAATGAAAAATTATGATTATGTATAATTTGCAATTTGCACTAGTATAAGATAGGAATGTGTTGCGATAGCAGTAGCCGCTATTCTTTAACTGTTATTTCACTGAAGCTATTTCACACTGTTACATCATTTTCATAATAACTGAAATATTCAGGTAGCTGACTACTTTTTTAATTATTGTAGACCTATAGCAAGAAAACCTACCCGTGTCCTTTCTAGAGTTCACGTCCGTTTTTTTAATTATTAACAATTTAATTTGTATGTAATTTCTACATACATTACATATAATGCAATTTTATTATAAATGTATTAATTAATAAAGGGTCTACTTTGTTTAAACATTTATTGAAAATTTTTTTTTTTCCAAATACCTATTTTATTAATCATATCATTATAGTATGGTATAACTAGATCCAAACCCAGACATCCAAAGTGAAAGTTATTTTCCAGCACAAAATTGTTCTATATGGTCTACATAATGTTCAGAAAAAAGTCACACCATTTTGAGCGTCGGGTTTGGGGGGAGAGGGGGGAGAAATCGCTAAATTCGTAGTTTTTTAAGTTTTTCGTCAATATTTCTAAAACTATGCGGTTTAGCATGAACAACCTTCTATACAAAAATGTTCTACATTAAATTTGAAACAAAAAAGGTCCTCTGCATAATCCGTCTAAAATGAACGGTTCCAAAGTTATGGAGGTAGTATAGTATAATTGGTCCAAAAAAGGCCTAACCCAGACATTAAAAGTAAAAGTTTTCCTCCAACACCAACTTGTTCTATATGGTCCAGATATTATTCAGTAAAAAGTTACACCATTTTGAGCGTCCAGTTTGGGGGTAAATAGGGGAGAAATCGGTAAATTAGTAGTTTTTTATGTTTTTCGTCAATATATCTAAAAATATGCTTTAATGTTCTATACAAAAATGTTCTACATTAAATTTAAAACAAAAAAGGTCCTATACATAATTGTTATAAAATCAACGATTCCACAGTTACGGAGGGTGAAAAGTGGAGGTTTTCGATACTTTTTATATTTTTTGAGCAATTTATAATATTTTTACTGATTGAAAGAAATTTTCTTTAACAGGATTTGCTATTTCAGTGGCCGATGGTATGTTAGTGATAAGCCCTTGAAGAAACGTCAACCTCACCACCCAAAATCATCTTCAATTGCCCAAGAAATATAAAAAGTATCGAAAACCTCCACATTTCACCCTCCGTAACTCTGGAACCGTTGATTTTATAACAATTAAGGATAGGACCATTTTTGTTTTAAATTTTATGTAGAACGTTTTTGTATATAACATTGTTTACGCTTAAACATAGTTTTAGAAATATGTATTGACGAAAAACGTAAAGAAATAACTAATTTACCGACTTCTCCCCCATCTCCCCCCTAACCGGACGCTCAAAATGGTGTAACTTTTTACTGAACAATATGTGGATCATATAGAACATTTTGGTGTTGGAGGAAAACTTTTACATTGGATGTCTAGGTTAGGCCTTTTTTGGACCAATTATACTATACTACCTCCGTAACTTTGGAATCGTTCATTTTAGAAGGATTATGTATAGGGGCATTTTTTATTTAAAATTTATTGTAGAACATTTTTGTATAAAAGGTTGTTCATGCTAAACCTCATAGTTTTAGAAATATTGACGAAAAACTTAAAAACTACGAATTTACCGACTTCTCCCCCCTCTCCCCCCCCTAAACCCGACGCTCAAAAAGGTGTGACTTTTTTCTGAACATTATATGGACGATATAGAACAATTTTGTGTTGGAGGATAACTTTCACTTTGGATGTCTGGGTTATGTCATTTTTTTAATCAATTCATCATACTATTAATGATCATAGAAAAAGTTATAGTACCTATATTTTAATAAATAAATTATTTTTATTAAATAATAATTTATTGCACATAATTTATTCATTACAATATACCTTAACTTTTTCTATGATTAATAATGATAGTATCATTACAAAAAATGGATTTTTGAGAAAATATTATTTTTTCAAAAATTGTTTAAAAAATTAGACTGTTTATTAATTAATAAATGTCTAGACAAATTGCATATTTGTAATTTACACAAAAGTACATACAAATTAAAAGAAGAAATATCAAAATTCATTGAGTAGATCCCAAGATATAGAAAATGGTAGTAGTTTTAAGTTGCTTTTTTAGTTTTTGAACTCGGGCATTTTTCGGCTCCCGCCAGGTAGCTGACAACTGTTTTAATTGTTGACCTATAGGATGAAAACCTACATGTTTCCTGCCTAGAGTTCGCGTTCATTTTTTAATTATTAACAATTTAGTGCAATCAACGCAGAAGCTATCCCTTCACTTACTATGACTAATCATCATTTGAACTACATTTTTAAAAATTCGAGTAAAATATCATCTTTCCGAATACCTATGTAAGATGTTTTGTAAATGTTTATAAACTAGTATTTTTTACTATATTAGATAATTTTTTATCTTTTCTTAATACATTTTGATAGGATCACTTTTCTACTTTCATTTGGCATACACAGAATTGTCCTATCTTCATTATTTTCTGTCATTTGTTATTGCAAAACAAAGGTCTCTGGGATAAACAAATAGAATACCTAACTTTTAAACTAATTAATGGATCGGTCTCAAATTTTGGGAGTTTGTTATGTACCCCAATACCCAACTTTGAGTAAAGCGAAACACTACAGTTCTAAGTTAGTTTTAGGAAAAGTTATTAATAAATAACGATTTTCAGTTATTTTGCAGTTTACGAAGCAACAAATTAACTTTTTGACTTTCAAAAATCGTCATTGTGAAGGTTTTTCAATGTTCTAAAAAAATAAATTTTGTAATTTTATGTCAACTATTTAGCTTTTTAATTGAGTGCAAAAAATGGAAAAAATCGCATTGATTGCACCAAATTGTTAATAATTAAAAAACACGATCTCTAGGCAGGAAACATGAAGGTTTTCATCCTATAGGTCAAACCACAATAACTAAAAAAGTAGTCAGCTACCTTGATATTAATTTCATTGTCCCGAACATGGTCTATTTCTTGCTTATTTCCCTGGCTGGAGTATTATATCAGTGCGACGACACGAATGTTATCTCCTTGTAATAATATATATCAATCGGTTTTAAAACGTCTTGCGACGTTGTCCGATGCCTAATTTCCATGACACTCTATCAGCCTCCTTGTAATAATACAGTTTGAAAATCCCAACTCTAACTCGATTTCCTACTGGTAATCTTTAGTTTCTGCAATATGTGCAATATTGATGTTTTCACTCAATTCACCGTGTTTGCGGAGCTTCTGGCGGCCCAATAATCACTAAATTTATGACTTCCGTTCTTTTTGGATGAATAGTGTTAGGTTTAAGATAACAGAATGCTATGTTTGTTTTATTTTTGATATGAATGCCATTTCTTTTATTTAGAAACGAACGCCCACTTCTATTTCATTGATGGATGAATGATGAATATACATATTTGTTATTCGATTTTAATTTTTAAATACAAATATTTTTTTGTACAGTATTTTTGCCGCACCAGAGGCGTCATTTGATAGGGTTAGGGGAGGCAGTTGCCCCCTCCCCTGAAACTGAAAATGACTGAAATTTACAAAAAATACTTTCAGTTTTCATTATTACATCATATAATATAATGTATTGTATATTATATAATGCTTGCCCCCCCCAATCAAAATTTCAAGCCCCTGTGCCGCCCTCTCACAATTTGCCGCCCTAGGCAGCTGCCTATATTGCCTAATGGATAAAGCAGCCCTGCACACGTATTCGTAATATAATAAAGAATGGCGGTACAGAACCCAATTTGAAAAATATATTAATATATGGAAATTACTCTGTAATTAAATACAATATTAAAAAACGAGCCTGTACCACCATTAAGAAGAACAAAAAAATACACTTTCTTCAAATAAACTTTTTTATCCGATGCCTAGATTTTGTGTCATTTTGGAACTACTAATGAAATAAAAAATTTTAGTAGTTCCAAAATGACACAAAATCTAGGCATCGGATAAAAAAGCTTATTTAAAGAAAGTGTATTTTTTTGTTCTTCTTAATGGCGGTACAGGCTCGTTGTTTAATATTGTATTTAATTACAGAGTAATTTCCACATATTAATATATTTTTCAAATTGGGCTCTGTACCGCCATTCTTTATTACATTACGAATACGTGTGCCAAATATCTCGAAAAAATATTCAAAATTACAGCCGCAATCTTGGAACGCGTTTTTGCTACCTGTTGATAGCTACTGTTTCCTCTTAACGTAAACCGAGCACTCGAATCCAATAACTTCAGAAGGCTATAACTCGAGAATAGTAGTTATTCAGACCCAGGTGCCATGGACTTTTTTAATCTACACATCAAGAAGTATCATTGACCAAACTTTCATCAAATTTGACCGGGACCACTTTTCCATAAGGAGTGTTGCCTGGTCCTTTAAAGAAGTTTCTAGAACATTCGATAAGATACAGGAAAGTGTAGATGACAATAAAGAAATGTTCGAAGAGAAGATCAAACAACTAGAGACTATGGTAACCAATATGAAAGTTCTACCTTCAGTTAATGCAGTAGTTTTGGCCGTAGAAGAGAAGATCAAAGAATTAGAAAGCATGATAACCGGTACAAAAGTGCAACCGTCAGCTCATGCAGTAGCTTTAGATCCTGTAGTGAAAGATGAACTAGCGAGAGACGAAATGTCGCATAATATGAGATTCAAATTACCACCATTTGATGGAAAGTCCTCTTGGTCCATATACCTTAGACAATTCGAAGCTATTGCGACCGCCAATCATTGGACAGAACAAGAAAGGGCTATTTCCTTCACTGCTGCTTTACGAGGTGATGCTGCAGATATATTAAGATCAATTCCTAAGGGCCAAGAAAAATGTTACCAGACCTTGTTCACTCGTCTAGAAAAACGCTATGGAGATGCCCATCTACAACAAGTATACAAAGCACAGCTGCGAAGTAGAAGTCAACGAGCAAGTGAGAATCTGCAATAATTTGAAGCAGATGTGGCTCGTGTGGTGCGGTTGGCTTATCTGGAGGTGCCAGACAGCGTTTTAGAAGAAATTGTGGTAGATACCTTCGTCAATGGGCTGAAAGATAGTGAACTACAGAAAGCTTTACGACTAGCAAGACCGAAAGTTTTAGATGAAGCACTTGCTATGGCATTGGAACACGAAACGGCTAGTCAAACTTACCGAAGCCATAGAGTAAGAACCATTGAAGAAAAAGACGAACACAACGATGAACGTCTGGAGGAAAAGATACGGAGAGTATTTCGTAACGAGATGCCAAAGAGACGTGAGCCTAGATGTTGGAATTGCGGCGACGTAGGCCACATTCGTCGTAATTGTAAGAAGATCGTACAGCCGTCGGAAAACTAGAGCGGGTCGACACCAAGGGGCAACTGCCGACCTCGAGAACTAGAGCCCCCATAGCAACTGTCAACCTTACGTCCTCCGGTGGAATCCATAACTTATACATCGAAGGTCGTACCAATGATAGATGTAGATCGTTTTTGGTGGATACAGGTGCAACGAAAACTATCGCACGTCCAGACGTAGTATGAGGCCATCATAAGTTATCACCTGCAACAGTAAAGCTTAGAACAGCGACTGGTGAGCTAATTAATACATATGGCGAGGCTAGTATGTCCATATCCATTGGCCAGACCACAGTTGAACATCAAGTATTAATTGCCGAGATCTCCGACGAGTTCATATTGGGGATGGACGTACTAAGAAAAGTAAGGGCAATATTGGATGTTCAAAATGAGTTGCCCTTTCACGACGACAAAGAAGATGTCATCCGCTTACTAACTGCATGCGACGTAACCATACCCGGTAATAGTGAAAAAATTCTGATGACCATGCTTGATGGACACTGCCGAGAGGGAAATTTAAGGATGGTCGAAGATGTGGAAAATGTCGAGTTCCTAACGGCGAAAACTTTGGTAAGAGTTCGAGATGTCATCCCTGTAAGAGTTATGAATTTAAGGGAAACTGCTATCAAGTTAAGTAGAGGAGCTTTGATCGGACAGTGTATTCCCGTGGCTTCAATTTGCTCTATGAATACCAATGAGATATCATCGAAGTCAAAGTATCCAAAAGACCTTGTCGAGATGATCATTGAAAGATGCCAAGATCTTGATCATGAACGAACGAAAAAAGTGAGGTCTATGCTGATAGAGTATCAAGATGTTTTTGCTATTGATAAGAAGGATAAGGGCAAAACAAGCATAGTAACGCATAAAATAAATACCGGAGACGCTCAGCCAATCAGACAACGGCCTAGACGACTTCCATTTGCGAAAAGAGCTGAGGCCGAAGAGATTATCAAGGATATGGACAAACAAGGGGTAATTGAACCATCGAACAGTCCATGGACATCACCAGTAGTTCTGGTAAAGAAGAAAGATGGTTCAACGCGTTTTTGTATCGACTACCGCCAGCTCAATGCGGTAACAAAAAAAGATAGTTATCCTTTGCCCAGAATAGACGATACATTGGATACTCTCTCCGGTTCTCGTTGGTTTTCCACACTCGATTTAAAAAGTGGATATTGGCAAGTAGACATGGAGTCAGCTGATCGAGAGAAAACCGCATTTTTGATAGGATCAGGGCTTTGGCAGTTTACGGCTATGCCGTTTGGTTTATGTAATGCCCCTGCCACATTTGAAAGATTAATGGAGGCAGTTTTAAGAGGTCTAACATGGAAAACATGCCTGGTTTAGTTGGATGATGTAATTGTGGTTGGAAGGTCCTTTGATGAACATGACAATAATCTAATAGAAGTCTTTCAACGATTGAGGGCAGCGAACTTGAAGTTAAGTCCGAAGAAATGTCACATGTTTCGACGAGAAGTTAAGTACTTGGGACATATTGTATTGAGTAATGGTGTAACAGCTGATCCTGAAAAGATTGAAGCAATTAAAGATTGGCCAGTACCAAAAGATAAACATGAAATTAGAAGTTTCCTTGGCCTATGTACATATTACCGACGATTTGTCAAAGGATTTGCCAATATCTCCAAGCCCCTAACAAAGTTGACGGAAGAGGGCAAAGAATATACATGGAGTGAATAGTGCCAAAAAGCTTTCGAACAACTACAAAGGGCTCTGATCAGTGCAACGATATTAAGCTACCCGGGACGGGCAGGAAAATTTGTTTTGGATACCGATACACAACAGTGCCATAGGAGCTGTTCTCTCCCAAATCCAAGATGGGCAGGAAAAAGTCATCGCTTATTTCAGCAAAGTCTTGTCGAAACCAGAAAGAAACTATTGCGTTACCAGAAGAGAACTGCTGGGTGTAGTGAAGGTTTGCGAACATTTCCATAAATACTTGTATGGCAGAAAGTTCCTTCTTCGAACAGATCACGCTGCTCTAAAATGGCTCATACAATTCCGTAATCCAGAGGGCCAGATGGCAAGATGATTAGAACGATTACAAGAATATGATTACGAGATAGAACACAGGGCCGGAAGAGTTCATTCAAATGCTGATGCCCTTTCGAGACGACGATGCAGTGCAAATTGTAATCACTGTGCCAAATTAGAGGAACAATTTTGCCCCGTGAGACGAATCACCGTAATTAATGAGCAATGGCAGCCCCAACAGTTACAAGACGCCCAAGAAGATGATCCATGTATAAAAAGAGTATTGGATTAGATGCGGCAAGGTGAGAGACCTAGTTGGCAGAACATTAGTGCATGTAGTCCAGAAGTCAAGGCCTACTGGAGCCAATGGAATTGCCGGGTACTAAAAGATGATCTTCTGTACAGAACCTTTGAGAACAATGATGATACAGAATCTAAGCTTCAGTTGATTGTACCTAAAAGTAAAGTCAAGTATATTCAAATGGGAAATAAGCCACAATTTTACCAAAAAAATAATTTTATTAACGTTTCGACGCCCAAGTCGGGTGTCGTTGTCAAAATACAAAATAATACTAAATAAACAAAAATGTTGTTGCTTAGTAAAATATTCTTCTAATAATTTATTTAATCTGACTCATTTATATCGGCAATTCAGACACGTATTATACATTTTAAAGTAGACGACTTTAAAATGATATTGCCAATATTGATGAGTTGCGTTCCTGGGACGACTTTACTAAAAGATAGTTCATTCGATTACATGAAATCAATCCCAACTCAAGAATATCCGCCACAAAAAATCATAGCATGTGATCTGTCTTTAAAAAGACAACCAAATGCAACAGTGGCACTGAAATTCTCGCATCCCGATATCGTAAGTATTTGGGTTTACATTTAGTTTACTCTCAAAACTATGTAATACCAAATTCTGACTTGATATTTTCAATTTTAAATAAAACTAAAATACTAAATATGTACTAACTCTATATGTTACTGATTTACTAATTGTGGTATTTTCTTTCTATTGACTTCCTCCTTTAATATGGGTAACCACATCCTACTGCATTCTACAGAATGTACTGTGGTATTTTCTTTCTATTGACTTCCTCCTTTAATATGGGTAACCACATCCTACTGCATTCTACAGAGAGATGTGGTTACCCATATTAAAGGAGGAAGTCAATAGAAAGAAAATACCACAATTATTAAATCAGTAACATATAGAGTTAGTACATATTTAGTATTTTAGTATTATTTAAAATTGAAAATATCAAGTCAGAATTTGGTATTAGTTTTGAGAGTAAACTAAATGTAAACCCAAATACTTACGATGTCGGGATAGTATCACGAGGTTTTTCCTGGTTTTCCCTCGTGATTTACTATGGAATCTCTAGCGCGAGAATTTCAGTGCCACCGTTGCATTTGGTTGTCTTTTTAAAGACAGATCACATGCTATGATTTTTTGTGGCGGATATTCTTGAGTTGGGATTGATTTCATGTAATCGAATGAACTATTTTTTAGTAAAGTCGTCCCAGGAACGCAACTCATCAATATTGGCAATATCATTTTAAAGTCGTCTACTTTAAAATGTATAATACGTGTCTGAATTGCCGATATAAATGAGTCAGATTAAATAAATTATTAGAAGAATTTTTTACTAAGCAACAACATTTTTGTTTATTTAGTATTATTTTGTATTTTGACAACGACACCCGACTTGGGCGTCGAAACGTTAATAAAATCATTTTTTTGGTAAAATTGTGGCTTATTTCCCATTTGAATATACTTGATTATAAAAATGCCACAAGAAAATAGCTTCAGAACAACATTAAAAGTAAAGTGTCTAAAGTATTGCGTCAGTTGCATGACGGTACATCAGGTGGACACTTTGGTATTACGAAGACTCTGCAAAAGGTTCGAGAACGGTTCTATTGGGTGAACTGTAAAGATGATGTAAGAAGATGGTGCCGAAAATGTGAACTGTGTGCATCCGGTAATGGTCCAGTTGGTAAAAAGAGAGCACCCATGAGACAGTACAATGTTGGCAGTCCTATGGAAAGAGTAGCAATCGACATTGCAGGTCCATTTCCAGAAAGCTATGCTGGAAATAAATACATTCTGGTAGCCGTGGATTATTTTACGAAATGGACCGAGGCCTATGCATTGCCGAATCAAGAAGCTGCTACCGTTGCAGAGGTACTTGTTAAAGAATTCTTCAGCCGATTTGGTGTTCCCTTGGAGATCCACTCCGACCAAGGGCGAAACTTTGAGTCAGCTCTTTTCCAAAACGTTTGTAAACTGATTGGTGTCAATAAGACCAGAACAACACCCCTGCATCCTCAATCAGATGGGATGGTCGAGAGGATGAACCGAACGATGGGTAAACACTTGTCCAAAGTTGTATCTGAACATCAGCGAGATTGGGACCAACACATTCATTTATTCCTGATGGCCTACCGCTCGGCCGTGAATGAAACTACAGGTCAAACACCAAACTGCCTGATGTTGGGTCGTGAAGTTCGTTTGCCCTGCGACCTAGAGTTTGGCTGCAGACCTTTCGAGGAACATGTTGCAGGCGAAGAATACGTCGACCGCCTGAAGTTACGAATGAACAACATTCGTGAACTTGCCCGACAACACATCCAGATAGCCAGTGACAGAATGAAAGATCAATATGATTCTCGATGCAAGAATGAAAGCTTCGAAGTAGGTGATCTTGTCTGGCTTTATAATCCACAACGTCGTCAAGGGTTGTGCCCTAAACTGCAAAGACAATGGGAAGGTCCATATGAAGTTAAGAAGAGAATAAATGACGTAAAATACAGAATTAAGAAGTTGCCAAACGGTAAACCAAAAGGTATTCACATAAATCGTCTTGCACCATATGCTGGCTCAAATGAAACAGAAGAAGCCCGAGTCCTCCAACAGGAGATGAATGATGCCGCACCGCCAAGTTTTAATCAATTTATGTCAAATTATGCAGAGAGAAAGAGTGCTAGATTCGGCGTGACCACAGAAGTTCAGCAAGATCTGTTTGGTGTTCCAAAAAACGTCTCTCTAGCCCACTGTGTTGTCCAAGACCTCGAGATGACTAAAGGAATCTCGTCCGTATTCAATAGAAAGTTCGGCCGCCTGGACGAGTTAAGAAATCAGCACCCTAAAATTGGAAGAGTACTGCGATCGGAAGATGGTCCTCGATCTTTGCTGTATATGGTGACCAGGAAGTCTTATACGGACACGCCAAGCTACGAGAACATATGGCGTGCTCTAACTAATTTGAAGAAAATCGTGTGTAATTATGACATCAAAGATTTGACTTTACCAAAAATAGGCCATGCAGTAGAAAATCTGGATTGGAAGATTGTGAGAAGCATGCTTGAAAAGATCTTCAGAGAAACTGGCGTACGAATTACTGTGTGTTGCATGAACCCGAAGATGTCATACCCTTCAAACCAGTGGACTGTTACTTCTTTTCTAGGGGTGTATGCAGAGCTGGAGAATCCTGTAGATTCCTCCATCCTGGGCCATCTAGAGTTGCTGATCGGGACGCTCAGATCTTAAGAGGGGAGCAATGTAGCAAAACAATGAGTCACCGGCCGCAAGTAGCACCTCGAGACGGAAGCCGAGATAATTCTGGTCGAAGCACGATATACGTGGAATCTACGTGCGGTATGCGGAAGGTCACACGATAGTCAGAGAGCTGGCTTAGCCTGGAATGATCGAGAATTACGGCTAGAGTATATAAGGATACGAATTTTGTAAATAGAGTTAGTTGATAATATAAATTCGATCTGTAACTTGTGTAAATAAATGTATAAACGAACCGAGTGTATTATTTTAAACCGTAATTACGTTATAATATCATGTTATGTGTATATTATGTTTAACGTGAAATTGTGGTCGCCAAAAATGTCAGGCCACTACGCTAGGTGTCGCGGCATGCACGGAGCGAATACTAAAATTTATTCAAAAGCTTGTTTTTGAAACAAAATAACTTGTTATACTCGTAATGCCTTATAATCACATTTTTGAGTGCCTTCTATTAAACTATTGTTTTTTAACTGAGACACCTACTTTATGATAAAAATATACAAATTTGTTTAAATACAACATCAAATCACTGTAAAATCGCTAAAAATAATATTTTGGGAAAAAAGAAGAAGCCTGTTCGGGCTTGCATGGTTCAGCTCGGGCTTGTTTTTACTTTCCGCAGAAGCTATACACTATACACCAAGTTTCAGACTAATCGGATCCAAAAGTTTTTTTTAATCACAACTGAGTGGTTTGAAATAAATCACCCATAATATTTAGATATTAATATTGCAACGAAAATTAAAAAAGTTTCATTTCGAATGACCTCACGTAATAGTTACAACTCAACCATATTCACGCTTAACGTACGTGCACGTCTAAATTTTTCTTGACCAGTGGCGGCTCGTGATTTTTACAATAGGGGAGGCTAACCTAACTGTAAAATATCTAGACAAATTTGCACTAGCAAAAAAAATGCGCCAAAAAAATGTAATTTAGGGCCCCATTTTTTATTTACATTTCATAATGTCATCATAATTCATAATTTCATGATATCATATTTTAAAAATAGTTAGTCTAATTGTAAAAGTTTAATACCAAAGTTTGTGTTGTTTATTTGTTAACAATTCCATCTTTGTAAGTAGATATGCATATCAAAATAAATACAGATTTGAAGTTTTGCAGTCCATACAGGATGAAGCTTCACATTTTTTAAGATACTCAACTGAGTTTTTTAATTCTAAACGCGGCCTACTGCGAATTCAAAAACACGATAAATTACCGATATTTTGCTTTGCGTTACAGATATCGGAAAAGTTATTTGAACAAGTTGTTCAAAATATTAGTCTAACCCCACATACCAAATTTCATAACAAAATTCGCATTTTAGCTTTTTCATTATTTTTAGGCAGGACCCTTAAACTCGTTGTCCCGAGATACACGCAACCACGCAACGGAGCCGAGAAGCTACTCTGCCTTCCTTGGTATATCTCCGGGCAGCGTGTGATGGCACCGTAGGTGCCACTGTAAGGCCGCGTCTCCTTAAACGCCTGCTGCGCTGCGCGGTGCATCAGTTACGGAGGCTGCTTCGCTTCTCGGCTCCGTTCATGTATCTCGGGATAACCCAGGGTCTTGCCTACACCTACAATAATAATAAATAAAGTGAGACGCAATCATGCGTTCTAATGCTAATGCTCCCTGCGTATGGATATTTAGTGATAATATGGAATTTACACGTTGTATAATAGTGAGAGTGCTTGTTGTTTTCGCGATTCATGATAAACAAAACAGTGTAGCGTGTGTAAAAAATTTATGGGGAGGCTAAGCCTCCCTTGCCTCCTCTGACGAGCCGCCACTGTTCTTGACGCTACTAGAACCGGCTGGATGCAAGGTCATGAGATAAATAGAGTTGGCGAACCTTCTGGAAAATAACCTGTTTATTCACAAGCACAAACTTTAGAAGTAATTTAATAATCAAAATAAATTCGATTTGTGAACTTGTTAAAGTAAATAATATACATAAATATAAACAAACCGATAATTTTATTGCTACATTGGTGTTACGGTGTGTGAAGTAGTAATAGGTCTGGATCCAGCGTATGAAAAAAAGCTGATTAATAGCAAGCTGAAAATTTGTTAATAGCTTAAGGGTGTCTAGTCGGACAAACTTTGATATATGGGGATATATGAACTATGATATATGAACATTTGAACAGGGGAAGTTTTAATTGTGGAACAGGTTAAAAATTTGGAACGTCAGACCACGAAAACTTCACATGTATTTTGTCCGACAGAACTTCCAATTGATTTGTTACTCTTTCATTAAACTCTCATGCAAGAATCAGACTGCTATTTATCACCTGTCATAATTCCTGTCATTTGACATGTTTTACGTGTTCCACTCACTAAATGCCCATTTGGTGATAAATAGCAGATTTTTGCATGAGAGTTTAATAAGAGGGTAACACATCAATTGGAAGTTCTGTAGGACAAAATACATGTGACGTTTTCGTGGTCTGACGGACGTTCCAAATTGTTAACCTGTTCCACAATTAAAACTTCCCCTGTTCCAGTGTTCCCATATATCAAAGTTTGTCCGACTAGACACCCTTAAGCTATTAACAAATTTTCAGCTTGCTCTTAATCATCTTTTTTTTTCATACGCGTGATCCAGACCTATAAAATATGCTTGACTATGCTGCTAGTAGAACTTTCCGTACAACAGTTGCGTGAACAACAAAACTGCCCCAAGTGCCTCGTTTCCCTTCAGGAAGAGTGCCACGAATCAATTATTGTTTTAAGAGCTATCTCAACAATCTTTTTTAGATGTTTGTGGTGTAGACCAACAGTCAGGGATTGTCCCACTGCGGTCAAGAGGAATGATGTTGTGTTGATGATGTCCCAATCTTTTTGATTTTTTTTTGAATGCCCTCAAGAGGAGACGAGCCTCTGGAAGTAGTGTAGGGGACTCCGCACATCTGGTCTCTAAAACAACTCAGTTTGGCTCACACCCCAGTTCTTTAAACTGTTTTACCATGTTAATAAATATATAATTTTTTTTATTGAAAGGACAGGTTAAAGATCCTTTTTACAAATGTTTACATGTCGTGTGTCAGTTCGACATAGAACTAAAATTGTTTTTTTTTACCATTTTTTGATTGGATATCTTAGGAAGATGTGCAACTTTCGTGTATATGCTGAAGGTGATGGAAATTGTTTTTTTATTTTTTATTTTTTTTTTGTTATCTAGATCGATATTAGAAAGTCCTTTGTTCAGTTACTAATGATAGTTCATCATAGAACCTATTCATTTTGCTTTACTTCAAGGACCTACGAATTTCAGCCCCCTATATTGAAAATATGTTATCTAACCTCTTGCAGTGTGAATGGCCAGATATTGAGGAAGGTGAAGGATGAAGTTATCGGATTCCCGATAGTTGACTCATCGGAATGAGAAGCCATTCATAATTGAAATTTAGCAACAAACCCAAGTGCGATGGCCTCCTGTGGCATTTCCTAAACTTATGTTTAGTTGTGTAAGCCTGAATATTAGTAGTCTGGGCAGATTATCGGAGAATAGGCCATTTTTGTGAAACGTTATTTAGCAGCAATTTTATTGCTGAAATCGAATCTTATTATGATTGTATATAGTCCAGGACGCATCTGTTTTGAGATGGACGTTGAGAGGTGACCCAAATTTTTTTGCAGAAATTGCTTGAAAATAAATCAAATAATAATATTTGAGTTATCCTCCCTCTCAAAAAGGTCCGGAACATTGTTTAAATAATCAAAATGTCAAAAATTGAAGGAAAAATTCGATTTTTTTCTTCGTTTTTTGATTATAACTTTAAAAGTATTCATTTCCGAGAAAAGTTGTACTGACATAAAAGTTGCGTAATTTCCTACAATATAGAATTGGTTAAAAATTTAAAAAATAGTCACCCTAGTTGCAAAATAGCAGTAACTGCGAAAAAAACATACAAAAACAAGTATTCGCATTTTACATTTTTCAACCATTTATGCTACACTTAGGACATTCATATTTCACCCAGAAAAACTTTATGATACAGTAAAACAATACTATAAATTTAATTAAGATCGGTTTAATAGATTTTGCAAAATAAATTTTGCAATCCAGCTTTCGCAAAAAAAATTCATTTTTTCAAAATGTTACAGTACTGAAAATAAAGCAGATAGTAAGTTGAAATTTTTTGTGCTTATAGAAGTGTACTGTACCTTTCATTTGCAATTTTAAAAATTAAAATCGATTAATTACCACGGCGTCAGAAAATTTTTGAAATAAACAATAATTTTTGGTGCTACGCGCAGGACAGCGTTGTTCGATTCACACAAGTTGATTTCCACCAAAATTTCTTCCAATCTTTATCTAATATATTATTTTCTTACTCTATATTTTGTTGTATTTTAATATTTTAATTCCACAAAAATCCAACTAATTTTATTATTGTTTGTGAAATATTGTTTAAACAATTGCATATGTTTAAAAATAATAAACTTTTATTATTTAAGTTAAAATATATGAACAAAGAAAGTTTTTGCTAATAAAAGTGTTATTTCAAAGGATAGAGTATATGTGTTTTTATTTTGCAATAAACAAATTTATTTATTTATATCGAAATGTAATAAAAATTAAAATGTATCAATCATTATCAAAGGTCATTGGAATGTCCAATCAGATCAAACTATCCGCTGTCCTGCGCGTAGCACCAATAATTAATGTTTATTTAAAAAAATTCCTGACGCCGTGGTGTTAATCGATTTTAATTTTGCAAAATGAAAAATGAAAGATACAGTTCACTTTTATACGCAAAAAAATTTTCAACTTGCTATCTGCTTTATTTTCAGTCCTGTAACATTTTGAAAAAATGAATTTTTTTTACGAAAGCTGGATTGCAAAAATTATTTTGCAAAATCTGTTAAACCGATCTTAATGAAATTTACAGTACTGTTTTACTGTATCATAAAGTTTTTTAGAGTGAAATATGAAGGTCCTAAGTGTAGCATAAATGGTTGAAAAACGTAAAATGCCAATACTTGTTTTTGTATGTATTTTTTCACAATTATTGCTATTTTTCAACAAGGGTGACTATTTTTTAAATTTTTAATCAATTCTGTATTGTAGGAAATTTAATTACGCAACTTTTATGTCAGTGAAACTTTTCTCGAAAATGAATACTTTTAAAGTTATAATCAAAAAACCAAGAAAACAATCGAATTTTTCCTTAATTTTTTGACATTTTGATTATTTAAACAATGTTCCGGACCTTTTTGAGAGGGAGGATAACTCAAATATTATTATTTGATTTATTTTAAAGCAATTTCTGCAAAAAAAATTGAGTCACCTCTCAACGTCCAAATGTACTAATATTTTTACAGATGCGCGGTCTAATATGTTACGGACAATGACGTAAATCCGGCCAATAACGTTATTGGCCGGCCAATAACGACAATGGCCGGTTAAATTGGTCATTGTCGACAGTGGCTGGATATTAACGTTATTGTCAATAGAAACTGGACATTGATGATAATTTTAAATTCTTAATAATATTTAAATCACTGCCCGGCCAATGTCGACAATGCCCGTTGTTAATCGGTCAATGTTGAAATTTTGACTAAAAGATAGGTTATGTGTAGGTTTACTATTGTTTACTTCATGTGTGTATATTATTGTGTATTGTTTTCGTTCTGAAATTACTCGTAAATTTATTTAATAAGTGAATTTATCATGGATATCAACGATGTGCTCACTCGTTTTAATAATTATATAAACTTAATAGTGAAGTCAAAACGTGATGACAATAAATCATTTTTAAACTGTGACGAATACAACAGCCGAATAAGTGAAACGAAAGAAGCGTTCTTTAGTACATTCTTCTTTTTTTTTGTTAAATAATTAAATAAAAAAATTTTTTGGACACCCTTTATAATTAACTATGTAAATGCTTTTGTTACTGAATAGAGAATTGAATAAACTTTCAAATGAGGTAGCACACGACCCCTATTGTCATTTAAAAAAATCACCGATAACGTCATCACACCCAGATGGATGACTTCACTAGTATGCCATATATGCCAAAATATCATAATTTAAAAATACAAATTTCCTGAAAAAGACCTGTTTCGGGATTTTTCCTTAAAGTCGCCGGTTTACGAAATAACGAATTTATTCCTTTCATTTGCACCATACTGTATATAAAAATATTATTATTTCCTTGTTTGTATTATATGAATATGTTACCCATATTATGATAAATAAAGACGTTTTATTTGTTTTTAATAACTACTTATAACTGCGACCGTAACACTGCGATGAATGACGTCATAAAAAACTGTACCACGCAAAATAATAGCGGTGGTTTCCAAGGATGCGTTGGAAGCCACCGCTTGCTGAGTTTGCACATTCCATTGCCGCAGTGAAGAACCTTGAATTTTTCACCGTAATCTGACGTAATTCATCGCAGTGTTACTGTTGCAGTTTGTCGGTGCCGCTTTCGAGGAAACCCAGGCTTTACACCGATTGGCTTCTGAGGCATCGATTTATTAACATTGGCCATTTGCTTCTGGCCACTGTCTTTATTGACCGGTTATTGATGAAAAATCTAATTTTACCTTAAGTTTTTACAACATTGGCCAATATTTAAGGTTATTATCGTTAATAGCCGGGCATTGTCGTTAATAACCCAGGAAAATGGACATTCACGACAATGCCCGGCCATTAACGTCAATGTCCAATTTACATCATTGACCGTAACATATACATTAATAATATAGGTATGCAAAGTCCGCAGATAGTGTGCTACTTTTTTTTATAAACAAAACGGCGCCCGAAAATCGTGTTTTTTTAATTTTTGCTCTATAAAACTTCAAAGATTTTAACTTTACACCAAAAACACCCAAATAAAAATTCACCGTAATTAAATTCTGCATAGAGACGTGTTTTTCCCGATTTTCTTCGACGAAAATTTTCCCCGGAAAATGCGGGTTTTTTCAACAACATCTTTAATTTTCAACTAAAATTTTAGATGAGTAATTGTTTATCAATAATTAAATAAATTGGTAATATGAAAGCTCTTTTTGTATAGATTATAATTCCAGAAGCCGATGGAAATTGAATAAACAGTTTAGCAACAATTGAATTGTTAATTAAAAATTTACGGTCGCTATAATAACCACAATAATTATGATACATAAGAATAACTATGATTTTTGTATAAAAAAAACACTGTACCTATTTAATGTACATTACAGAATTGAAATTGGACTATTTAGGCGGCCTCAGGAATATTTTAAAATTATAAACAATTTTTTGGCTAGACAAATAGAATATCTCCGGAAATATTAAATTCAATTACATCATGAAAACGGTATTAACCGGTCACAGTTGACCGACTTTTACGGCAAAGATATAAACAATAGGATCATAATTTTCGAACCATCATCTTTTTATTTCGATCCTTGCTTATATCTTTGCCGTAAATGCCGGTCAACTTTGTCTGGTTGTCTCTCAGGAACCTCTCATCGCAATTAAACGTTTTCTCTTTTAAAAGAAGCGTCCTGTTCCTTTCTTTCCGTTACCGTTTTCGTAATTTAATCTAATTTAATATTTCCCAATTTCAATTCTGTAAAGTACATTGGATAGGTACCTACAGTGTCTTTTGATACAAAAATCATAGATATTCTTATGTATCTTAATTATTGTGGTTATTATAGCGATCGTAAATTTTCAATTAACAATTCAATTCTTACTAAACTGTTTATTCAATTTCCATCGGCTTCTGGAATTATAATCTATATAAAAAGAGCTTTTATGTTACCAAGTTATTTAATTATTGATAAACAAATTACTTACCTAAAATTTTAGTTGAAAATTAAAGATTTTGTTGGAAAGCCCCGCATTTTTCGGGAAAACTTTACGTCGAAGTAAATCGGCAAAAACACGTCTCTATGCAGAATTTAATTGCGGTGAATTTTTATTCAGGTGTTTTTGGTGTAAAGTTAAAATATTTGGAATTATAGAGTAAAAATTGAAAAAACACGATTTTCCGGCGCCATTTTGTTTATAAAAAAAGTAGCACACTATCTGCGAACTTTGCATACCCATATTATTAATTTATACAATCATAAGATTCGATTCCAGCAATAAAGTTGCTGGTAAATAACTTTTCCTTGTATTTTGCTAATTAGCACAGAGTATAGACCCTACTGATCATGACCCTACCTAAATGAACGAGATGAACAAAGCAGGGGGTTCAAGAAGACCCTTCAAGAACTACTGAAGGATGTTATCAAAAGGAATGAAGATGACCCAGAGACATTCCACTTTCAGTCTTATCAAAGGTAATTGATGGGAAATTGATGATAATTCCGAGGCTGATTGTATTTTTTAGGAGTTGAGCCTCTGTAAATATTTTACTCTTCTTAATTATTATTTTTACTCACCGGAGGGACCGCAGACGTTCGGATACAATTAGCGTCTCTTTGCAAAGACAATGACGTCGACTTTGCAAAGTAACAAGACACTTACTCAACACACACACTACACATTACGCCTGACTTAGTGATAAGTTCTACAATTACGTGGCTAAAGGTTCTAGTTAACCAAGGCCAGAATCAGAGAAAAAAAAAATATTATTTTTTCTTATTGCCACTTTTTGTCTTAGTAATCGCATGCGATTTTTATATATATATATATATATTTTTTTCTATTATTTCCATTTCCATCGTTAAAACAATAAAATGTAATTTGTATTTTTGTAATTTATATTGACAATATATATTTAAAGATGTACTATCAATTATTGGGCTAAACCACAATATGGCACGGCTGAAATCTGAAAGAAGGGTGTGAGAAGAATCATAATGTTTGTATTATATTTTGATAGAGTATCTTACGCGAAGTGAAAATAATATTATAAACATAAACTGTATGGTATACGGACATGTATTCTACAGACCGTTTAGTTTTTCATTAGATATAAAAAACTGAAGGAAGCACTAAAATCGGCAACATTGCTGTATACTATAATAATTGTATTTTACTTTGTTAATGATGTTCAAAATGTATCTACTCGTTCCGATAGTAACAGTCAGGGCCGCCGCTGAGGTGTTGGCCGCTCGTGTGCAACTTAATATTTGCCGCCCCCTTCCAACACTTTAGAAATATGTACATACTAGTATTTAAAGAAATGTGCAGAAGGTGCATAACAATAATAAGTTGTAAATAGATAAATACTTGAACAATTGGAGTAATATCCATGATCCAACGCCCATTATAATATGTATATTGTATATCCTAATTTAAACTTCCATATAATTAAAATAAACCGTGAATAATATAACATAAACACATAAAGAAACTAAAAACAAACTTTTCTGGCTTCTGTTTCGGGAAAAATTTTGACAATGTCTTTGTTTTTAATATCCAATGTCGCACACACTTCATGTTCGATAGATAACATTGCTAAAGCAGAAAGTCTATCTTGCTTCATTGAAAACCGAAAATCATTTTTAATAATTTCAAGTTTTAAAAACGACCACTCACCCTTAGCTACAGTAAAGGGTCGAGTTAGGAATATACGTACGATTATAGTTAAGTTTGGAAATGTTAATGTTGATATAATATTATTTCGTAAATGTATTCAAGATTATTACCAGGACGTTTTCCTGCGGTAACATATGGTTGAATAGCTTTAATTTCTTCATATAAATCGGTTGCACTAATGTCAGTCTCTGAGCTGTTTATGTCTGTAAGGGCTTTATACAGTTTCTCACAATTGAATATGTTTATCCATTGAATTTCCAAATTCATATCCCTTTTGTTATCGTTTTGCAATTCTTCTAAAGCATCATATATTTTACTTATCTGGGTTTTTAATGGTGCGATTACATCGATCAGACTCTCCCATCGCATGTCCAACAATGCTTTTATTGTCCACTTTGGAAGGTGCTTTAATAAAATTTTCCTTCAAATATTCGAAGAAGAAAAAAATACATAGAGTTCCTGTACCTACAGTATTAAAACATTCCACCCACTCAAAACTTGATTTTACTGCATCATTCACCACCAGATTTAAACTATGTGCAGAAAAGGGAATAAAAAATTATCAAGGATATTTCTCTCGAGGATTTTCTGCAATCCAATGTGTCTACCACGCGTATTGGCTCCATTATCGTAACCCTGTCCACGCATATTATCCATAATATTTATATTTAATTCTTCAAAAAGACTAAGTTTTAACTCTAATGGCATATAAAATAACATAATGCTATTCTACACTCCACCAGAATGAAAACAATGGGAACCTTCTCTGGTCACACCTCCGAGGCTTCTACAATTTGCAAGCCATACGGATGCTGAGATTAAGGAAGATGAGGGAATTCTACAATTTACAATTCACGTCCCATCTGCTCAGCGCGGTAAAGTTCCAACGAGAATGGTTCCCTTCATACTCAAATCAGGGTAAATTTAAATAAAAAATGAATAACCATTTTCAATTTCGTTGCAAAACGAAAATACAGCTAAACCATATTCTAGTCCAATCAGAGAGTGCAGCAAGCACCTCTACCGGTTTCGAAACTTATTAGTCTCTCATCAGGAGGCACATATGCTGCTCTCTTTGATCCAACCAAAACAAACCCCAGCGTGCATTCCCGGATTGCAACGAACGAAATGGCATAGATGCCCTAGCGGCAACTGCTAGCAAAAAGACTAAGTTTTCACTCTAATGGCATATAAAACAACATAATGCTATTCTACACTCCACCAGAATGAAAACATTGGGAACCTTCTCTGGTTACACCTCCGAGGCTTCTACAATTTGCAAGCCATACGGATGCTAAGACTAAGGAAGATGAGGGAATTCTACAATTTACAATTCACGTCCCATCTGCTCAGTGCGGTAAAGTTCCAACTAGAATGGTTCCCTTCATACTCCAATCAGAGTAAATGTAAATAAAAAATGAATAACCATTTTCAATTTCGTTGCAAAACGAAAATACAGCCGAACCATATTCTAGTCCAATCAGAGAGTGCAGCAAGCACCTCTACCGGTTTCGAAACTTATTAGTCTCTCATCAGGAGACACATATGCTGCTCTCTCTGATCCATGCACGCTGGGGTTTGTTTTGGTTGGATCAGAGAGAGCAGCATATGTGCCTCCTGATGAGAGACTAATAAGTTTCGAAACCGGTAGAGGTGCTTGCTGCACTCTCTGATTGGACTAGAATATGGTTCGGCTGTATTTTCGGTTTGCAACGAAATTGAAAATGGTTATTCATTTTTAATTCTTCAAGTTTATTGTCTATACATTCAAAGAGACCTTGTCCAGTTACGTCAGTTTCAGGAGAAAAAAATATCCGAACTGGTGTTGAAGTTGAAACACATCTTACTACAATAATTTATTGTTATTTATTTGTTTTACGTGCGTTATATCTGGGCTGCAATCTAATATAATAGAAAAATATTTAGATTCGGGAAAAAAAGCACTATAAATGTTAAATGAAACGCGTTTTAGTATTATCAGGTAATAATAATAATAATTATTGTTTGGAATATTAGACTTTAGATTTAGAATTATCTGAAACATTACTATTTAATTATTTGAACTTATTTGCGTTTAAAAAAAAATAGTATCATCAGTGGCCTGCTTTTGGCCGCCCCTATTGTTGGCCGCCTGTGTGCGATGCACACTTTGCACACATGGTAGCGGCGGCCCTGGTAACAGTATGTTATTAAAATCACTTTTTCTCACTTTTCGTTCGGCCCCTAAAGATGATTCTAAATTCAAATTAAAGCAGCCAGCCCAAAACGCGTCGTCACGTCATATGATTATAATATTTACACTCCGCACCATTTATTCATTAGGTTTGATATTCATTTACTTGATGTCATCATTTTATGGTGTATTTATATATATTATCGGTTTACAACGTTCTCCGTCTTCCGATACCCGTTCGCCATTCCTCTCTGTCCGCACATTGATCTACTTGCAAAATTCTTTCATCCATGGCTTTGTTTATTCCTGCCTGCCAACTTTTCCTCGGTCTACCTCTTCTTCTTCTACCTTGCGGTTTCCAGTTTTGTATTTGTTTTGAGATTCTGTCTTCGTGCATTTTTTGTACGTGACCAAACCATCGCAGTTGTATTTCATTGATCTCGTCATTTATTGTATGTGTGACCTTCATTATTTCTCGTATTCGTTCATTGGTGACATGTTCTGTTCTTGATCTTCCTGCAGCTCTTCTCCAGAAATCCATTTCGGTGACCTCTAACATTCGTTTGGCTTTTTCCTTCATAGGCCATACTTCGCAGCTGTATGTTATGATGCTTTTTACTACGGCGTTATAGATCTTATAGCGATACGCTTTAATTACTATTTTTGCTAATTTTAATTTTAATATTTTTTCTCAAAAACGAAACAGCGTTAGTCATTCAAATACAAAATGTTAAGAGACATGGCTTGGCCCTGTTACATCTGTTTTTCGTCTGTCGGTGCAACAGGCTGCACCCTCATTAATTGAGTACTTTATCAGACAGTTATTGTGTCAACAGCTCGCTATGCATTCGAAATTGTTTTTCTTAAAACTGTAAAAGTAGATGCCAGACTTAGTGATTTATTTGCTCATCTGGTCAAGGGGAAAGGAACACAAACATTATCATCGTTTGTGGTTGTTTTCTTTAGTCACTACGCAGCATGCGAACCATTCACACACACACACCGACTCGACCCTCTCCGAGAGACCCAAACGAACACATTTTCGTTACAACAATAAAATTACCGTTTGTTTTATTATATTCATTTTTTAATTAAATTCCGGCAACTCACCCATCGGAATATTGGTGACCCCGCGAGTATTTAAAACGCCGCGAAAATTTTAAAAAAGTTAGTGTTAATAATATATTTTTGCCGGTTAATAATATACAGTGAACATCAAAAATGACGACCAGTGCCAACAATAGTGTTTCAGATCGGATTGCAGTGGCCATCGGGAAATTGACAGCCGAATTAGCTGACATGAAAATCCAGCTAGCTAGCTTGTCGCATGCTCGAGCACAAGCTAACACATACCGTCGAAACCGCAGCAACTCAAGACAAAGACCACATCCTACAGACAGTAGCTACAGTAGTGAACATAATAGTGACATTTGTTGGTACCACTACCGTTTTGGTGACCAAGCTCAAAAGTGCTCTCCTCCGTGCAAGCTCCAGGGAAACATCGCGGGCAGTCGGTAAATGCGGCATCCGATCGAAGCCCAAAGTCTCGCCGCCTTTTCGTAACAGACTATGATACAAAAAAACAGTTTTTAATCGATACCGGTGCCGATCTGTGCGTTTTCCCGCGGAAATATGTACGGGGTGCACGCGAAAAGACTTCATACGAACTATACGCGGCCAATGACACTCAAATCGCGACATACGGCTATGTGAACTTGACATTAAACATCGGACTACGGCGTGATTTTACGTGGCGATTCGTAGTGGCGGACATTTCAAAGCCCATTATCGGAGCCGATTTTCTTTCCCATTTCGCGCTCCTAGTGAACATTGCTAACCAGTGCTTAGTAGACAGTACGACAACCCTTCGAACAAAGGGACTCGTTAAAGAGTGTTTCGACGGCAGCGTAAAGACTATCGCGGAAGCGTCGCGTTACCATGAACTGCTGCTACGATTTCCGGAAATCACGCGACCCGCCGGTATCGTGAAAGACATTCAACATCAAACTAAGCACCACATCGATACAACACCAGGTCCACCCGTTTTTTCGAAGCCTCGACGATTAGCACCTGACAAACTGCAATGGGCTAAAAAAGAGTTAGAAAATCTTCTACGACTAGGCATCATAAGACCTTCGAAAAGCAACTGGTCTACTCCACTGCACATGGTCCCGAAGAAAGGTGAGGAATGGAGACCCTGCGGAGATTATCGACGTCTCAACCAAAAAACAGTTCCAGATCGATATCCAATTCCGCACATTGAAGATTTCGGTCAGGCGCTAGCTGGTAAGACAATTTTCTCTACAATAGATTTAGTGAGAGCATACAACCAGATACCAGTAGCCACCGAAGACATACCAAAGACCGCCGTTACTACACCATTAGGGCTGTACGAATACTTATATATGCCTTTTGGTTTACGAAACGCAGGACAGACATTCCAGCGTTTCATAGACGAGATTTTACGTGGTCTAAACTTCGCCTACGCCTACATCGATGACATTCTCATTGCATTGAATCCGAAGAGCAGCATATGACGCATTTGGAAGAGATTTTCAAAAGGCTCAAGCAGTTTGGCGTTGTGATAAATCGAGCGAAGTGTCAATTCGGCAAAAACGAGATTAACTTTTTGGGATACATAGTATCAGACGGAGGACTCACACCTCCACAAGAAAAAGTAGCAGCTGTACAAAATTTCACTCAGCCAAAAACAGTGAAAGACCCACGCAGATTTCTAGGCATGTTAAACTTCTACCGAAGGTTCATACCCAATGCAGCTGAGCTACAAGCACCACTACATGATGCCCTAAAAGGTAATGTCAAAGGAAAAACACCAATCGAATGAACACCACAGCGAATCCAAGCCTTTGACGACTGCAAAAACAGTTTAGCTAACGCTGCTTTACTGAGCCACCCTGTAAACGATGTTGATATCCATCACTTGTGACGCTTCTGATTTTTGTGCAGGAGCTGTACTACAACAAAAAACGGATACAGGTATGAAACCTTAAGCTTTCTTTTCTAAGAAATTCTCACCTAGCGAAAAGAAATACAGTGCATACGACAGAGAACTATTAGCTATATATCTGGCCATATAACACTTCAGACATATGATCGAAGGCAAGGACATAACGATATACACAGACCAGAAACCAATCACCTTCGCCTTTACTCAGAAGCTAGATAAATGTAGTCCTAGACAGTTTAGATATTTAGACTATATAGAACAGTTTTGCACTAACATTCAGCACATTTCTGGTTTAACAAATATTGTGGCAGACGCACTATCTCGAGTCGATAGCATCAAGAAAAATATCGACATCACTGACTTAGCTCTCGCACAAGAAACTGATCCAGAACTGCAAACTTTTTTAAGTGAGAAAACATCACTACAAATGAAGAAAATACGTTTTTCCGAGCAAAACTTGAGTTTGTACTGCGATATATCAACATCTAAAGCCAGACCATTTGTACCGAAACCACTTCGAATGGCAATTTTTCGCACCATGCATAACCTAGCACATCCCAGAATCAACAGTTCTGTGAAGATGATCACACAGCCATATGTTTGGCCATCCATTAAATCAGATGTGAGGAAATGGACTCGAGCGTGTCTACAGTGCCAAAAATCGAAAATATCGCGCCACATTGTTTCACCTACTGGAAGTTTTTTACCACCTTCCAGCCGATTCGAACATGTCCACATAGACATTATAGTGATGCCGGTTTCAGAAGGAAACAGATACTGTTTAACATGTGTCGATCGTTTCACACGTTGCCAGAAGCTTTCCCGACGCCTAATCAAGAAGCAGACACAGTAGCCAGAACATTTTTTTCTGGTTGGATAGCTCGTTTCGGCACGCCCAAGCGCATCACAACAGATCAAGGCCGACAATTCGAATCGCATCTCTTCAAATCAATATGCAAATTAACTGGAACTTCCCATTTAAGGACAACCGCCTATCATCCGCAAGCAAATGGTATGGTAGAAAGGTTTCATCGACAGTTAAAAGCAGCAATTCGATGTCATGAAAACATCCGATGGACCGAAAGCCTACCTTCAGTGTTACTGGGCATACGAGCAGCGTGGAGAGAAGATTTAGGTACTTCAGCCGCCGAACTCGTGTACGGAGAACCATTGTGTTTGCCAGGTGAACTATTGTTTTCGTCACAAAGAAACACCGACGACAATGCTCACAAAAACGCTTCGAAACCATTTCGAAAACCTCCGTCCTACGCAACCGGCGCATCATGGATCCAAAAGTACCTTCATTTCCAAAGACATGAAAACCACCTCTCACGTTTTCATCCGCCGTGATACAATCAAAAGCAGCTTAGAAAACCCATATCACGGGCCTTTTCCAGTTGTTAAGCGAGGTGACAAGACTTTTGTCGTCCGGGTAAATGGAAAACAATCAACAATTTCCAGAGACAGATTGAAACCAGCGTACGAGCTTCACGACTCTACCCATCACGAAACAAAAGAAATGACAGTATCCAGCAAAAGAAACAACAGAAGAGCAAGATTTACAGGAAGTTACGAAGAAAGTGTTAGTTCACAGTGATTCTTTGGTTCACAGTAATTCACAGTGATTTTTTTTCTTTCTCCTCGTATAAACTTTGTATTATTATTTTTTTTTCTTCCTATTTTCAATTTTCATTATATGTAATTTGTATATGTTGTTCTGAAGCTATTTCCTTGTGGCATTTTAATGATTAATTATTTATATGCGAAATAAGCCACAATTAAAATGAAAAAAATAATTTTATTAACGTTTCGACGCCCAAATCGGGTGCCGTTGTCAAAATACAAAATATTACTAAAATAAACTAAAGTGTTGTTGCTAAGCAAAAAAAATTCTTCTAATAATTTATTTAATCTCACTCATTTATATTGGCAATTCAGACATATATTATACATTTTAAAGTAGAAGACTTTAAAATGATATTGCCAATATTTATAATTTATAATTTTATAATTTAAAATGATATTGCCAATATTTATGAGTAATTTGTATATATTATACAGGGTGTAACAAAAATACAGGTCATAAATTAAACCACATATTCTGGGACCACAAATAGTTCGAATGAACCTAACTTACCTTAGTACAAATATGCACACAAAAGAAGTTACAGCCCTTTGAAGTTACAAAATGAAAATCGATTTTTTTGAATATATCGAAAACCATTAGAGATTTTTTGTTGAAAATTGACATGTGGCATTCTTATGGAACGAACATGTTAAAGAAAAAGTAGAGTGAAATTTGTGCACCCCATAAAAATTTTATGGGGGTTTTGTTCCCTTAAATCTCCCCAAACTTTTGTGTCCGTTCCAAATAAATTATTATTGTGGTGCCATTAGTTAAACTCAATATTTTTAAAACTTTTTTGCCTCTTAGAATTTTTTAAATAAGGCAGTTTTTATCGAGTTACGGCTTCTTTTTTAATATGTTAACATAAAAATTTTATGAGGGTTTTGTTCCTTTAAACCCCCCAAATGTTTGTGTACGTTCCAATTAAACTATTACTGCGGTACCATTAGTTAAACACAGTGTTTTTAAAACTTTTTTGCCTATTTGTATTTTTTTGATAAAGCATCTTTTATCGAGATGTGGCTTCTTTTTTAATATGGTTCAAAATATACTTAAAAATGTAAATCATAAATAAATTTTCATATTATTACCAAGTCTCCATAATCGTACTTTACCATATACAAATATGTGGTGGATTTGACAAATATTCAAATATCTCGATAAAAACTGACTTTTGGAAAAAGTACTAAGAGACAAAAAAGTTTTTAAAAACTTGTGTTTAACTAATGGTGCTACAATAATAATTAAATTGCAACGTACACAAAATTTGGAAGGGGGTTTAAAAGAACCAAACCCCCATAAAATTTTTATGGGGTGTCCAAATTTCATTATCATTTTTTCTTAAAATACTACTGCCATAATAATGCCACTTATCCATTTTTAATAAAAAATCTCTAATAGTTTTCGATATATTGGAAAAAATCGATTTTCATTTTGTAACTTCAAAGAGCTGTAACTTTTTTCCGTGCACATTTGTACCAAGGTTTGTTAGGTTCAATCGAACTATTTTTGGTCCCAGAATATGCGATTAAATTTATGACCTGTATTTTTGTTACACCCTGTATATTATCTATCGTTTTAGTCTCTCAGAGGGGGGTGTATAGCGATACGCTTTAATTACTATTTTTGCTAATTTTAATTTTAATATTTTTTCTCAAAAACGAAACAGCGTTAGTCATTCAAATACAAAATGTTAAGAGACATGGCTTGGCCCTGTCACATCTGTTTTTCGTCTGTCGGTGCAACAGGCTGCACCCTCAATAATTTAGTACTTTATCAGACAGTTATTGTGTTAACAGCTCGCTATGCATTCGAAATTGTTTTTCTTAAAACTGTAAAAGTAGACGCCAGACTTAGTGATTTATTTGCTCATCTGGTCAAGGGGAAAGGAACACAAACATTATCATCGTTTGTGGTTGTTTTCTTTATTCACTACGCAGCATGCGAACCATTCACACACACACCGACTCGACCCTCTCCGAGAGACCCAAACGAACACATTTTCGTTACAACAATAAAATTACCGTTTGTTTTATTACATTCATTTTTTAATTAAATTCCGGCAACTCACCCATCGGAATAATCTTTTTCTTGATTTGGTTTTTTGTCTGCTTGTCCCAGAGTACTGAGTTTAGGAGCGTAATTGCTTTCCTGCCCTGAGTATTTCGTTCTTTAATGGCTCCGTCCAGTGTTCCATCCTTCATCCATCCATCAGTCGTGATTTTCATACCCAGGTATTTATATTCGTTACATTTACTGATTGTTCTCTCCTTCTAGTATCAAGTCCTGCTGCATTCCACCGATATTCATATATTTGGTTTTTCTTATGTTGATCTCTAGTCCCCATTTCCTGTATTCCTCTATTAGCTTTCTTGTCATGTAACATATATCATCGTAGTCTTGTGCTATTAGTATTTGGTCGTCTGCGAAACAAAGAGTATATAGTGTATGGTCATTTAGTGGGAGTCCCATGTTCTTGCATTTCCGTTTCCAATTTTTAAGAGCTTGTTCCAAATATATTTTAAAAAGTGTTGGAGAGAGGCAGCATCCTTGTTTGAGCCCTTTATTTGTCAGAAATTCTTCGGTGAGTTTGTTTCCTTGTTTAATTCTCGTAGTCGTGTTGTTATAAAAATTTTTAATTATTTTTATGATTTCTATGTTTATATTTGTATTCTTCATTGCCTCCCATAACTTTACTAAAGGTATATACTAAAGGCATACTGTCGTATGCTTTTTTTCAGATCAATATATACGAAATAAATCTCTTGGTTAACCGTTGTTTTCTTTTCCATGACTTGTGTGATTGCAAAAATGTGGTCAATTGTAGATCATCCGGCTCTAAATCCTGCTTGTTCTTCTGCCTCCATTTCCTTGTATTCGTCTTCTATTCGTTTTTTAAAGATCCTTCCGTATATCTTGCTGATTGTTGGTGTAACGGAAATACCCCTGTAGTTATCACATTGTTTTCGATCTCCTTTTTTGTATATTGCTGACATATACGATAATTTCCATTCTTGTGGGACTTCTTTGTTGTCGATGCATCTTTGTAGTAGTTTACTTATGTGCTCGTAAAGTCTTGGAGTTCCGTTTTTTATTAACTCAGCTGGACTACCCCCAGGTCCTGGTGCTTTACCGTTTTTTAGTTCGGTACATACTTTCTTAATTTCATTGGGGGATAGCCTTATTGGAGATCCTGTTACTCCTACTGTGTACTGGGATGGTTCTAATGTTTCGAATTCATTTCTTTTTTCTGTCGGTAGGTCGCTGGAATACTCCTTCCACTCATTCGGTTATATTGCAGTTACAAGTTCTTTTCCTGTCTCTTTGCGTAGATTTCTAAGACTTTTCCAGCTCTCAGTGGATTTCCTACCTCCGATGTATGTATTGATTCGTGTACACTGATTTTCCCATTTTTTGTTCTTGCTCTGCCTAATCATTCTGCGTACTTCCTTATAAGCTAGTTGGTCTACTACATCTCTTGTACTCATGTATTTCTGGTATTTCCTTCGCTTTTCTTCTATTTCTGATTCAACTTCTTCGTCCCACCAATATGGTTTGTTTTTTGTGTTCTTTTCTATCTGCCCTAAGGCTTCTTCTGCAGCCGAGTGTATACATCCTTTTAATGGTGTATTTCAGTTTTATAAATCTTTAGATAGTTGCTGTGAACTATTTATATTTCATAATATTTGAGTGTTTTTGTTAACCTTCCGATGACCAACCTTTTTTTGTTACACGGATGACCGAGGGGGGGAAAATGACCCCAGGTCAAAAATTACAATTAACAGAAACATAAAGTCTTTTTTTTTTATTTTTTTTTGGCATGGACTTTATGTCATTCAGCCAGTCACAACATGAGTATTAGTGTCATGTGTAGTGTGTATGTTGAGTAAGTGTCTTGTTACTTTGCAAGGTCAACGTCATTAGCGTAAAACTACTTGTAATTACACATAATATACGCTATTTAACTAAACATCAACTTCAGAATACATTTTTTACTCGTAAAATAGAGGGAATTTTTTTTATTTAAAAATATGAGGATATCTAGAATGATATTAAAGTCAAATAAAAAAAAATGAGTTAAAAATTGAAAACATTTTTGAATTTATTAAAGAAAAACATACGCTGGGGTCACAATTTCCCCCGCTTGGTCATCCGAAGGTTAAGACATTTTTTTTAAATATTCGAAGAGGGTTTTATAAAGGGCACTCTGATAACTTACCCATTGTAAATATGTTTATGGTTTCCAGGAGGCCACACATTTTCAAAGGGATGAAGTGAAAACTCGTCGTTTATACCCCGTTTAGGCTTAAGCCTCTTCAGGGTGAGGATCCTCCTTTTCAGGAGTGTGGGAGATTGCGTCGATGGTATGTGGAGAAGCAGAATTGCTAGTGGATTGGGTTAATAAGGTGGTTTTAGCGCAGAAGCTGTAGAAGCGAAAGATAGAAATTGCCATGCTCAGCAAGCGACCAGTCAGTGAGGGGGTTCCAAATCTGTCACCTTAGAGGAACGGCTCTTAGATCAGCGTGTGGGGATGCAGTTGTTTATCTGCGATACATTAAGGGAGTTTGTTCAAGTATTTCGTAGTACTCATCGGGAAGTTCGTTTCTGGCCAATTGTAGAAGATTGGCCGGAGGGAATGGAACTTTGTTTTTGGGAGTCCCGGTGAATATATGCCCTCGCCGATTGCAAGGGGTAATTAGGACATTTTTAGCCCTTTGGTTGTTACCATTAATCGTTCGTATGACATATTTGTTGCTGAGAGAATGGATTCTCTCATTTATGGGGGGTAGTTTAGCGAGTGGATGTACCAATACCGACGGATATCTCCAGTGTTTCCTGAGGCACTTTCTGAGAATTCTACGCTCGCATCCGAGGATTTTATTAGTATATTGTTGATTTAGCGAAGCATAAAGGAGCGCTCTGTAGTCGATAATGGGCCTTATGAAGGTTTTATAGGTGTGCAGGAGAGTCTTGCTAGATGTGCCTCCAAACGTTCCAGATAACGCCCCAAGGAGTTTAGCTCTGTTTCTTACCCTGTTTAGGGTGTGTTGGATGTCGATGTTCCAATTGAGTGTCCTGCTGAAGTGGACTCCCAAGTAGACCACCGACGGACGATATTCAAGAGTTTCTCCTTGAAGGGTTATTCTGGTTGTTTCGTACCTAGCACTACGAGGGTGTCTGAAGGCAATAATTTGTGTTTTGGCTGGGTTGAGGGTGACTCTCCATTTATTGCACCACCTCACTACCTTGTCTAATAGAGTTTGGGCCCTATCGAAGGCAGAGGGCCGTCCTAGCGTGCCTCGTGCAGTGCCTGCAGTGAGCAGTGCAGTATCGTCGGCGTAAAGTAGGATTGACTCGGTTCGATTAATGGGATGGGGAATGTCACTGTTGTACGCTGTGTATAGTATAGGAGCTAATATGGATCCTTGTGGCACTCCTGCTTGAGGAGTAAATGGGGTGGATAATTGGTTAGCGACTTTGACGCGAATTGTTCGATTTGAGAGGTAGGAATGAATAAGTTTGATAAATGTTATAGGCAGTCCAAATCGGTGGAGTTTTTTGATCAGGCCTGGGTGCCAGACCTGGTCGAAGGCCTTTTGGACGTCTAGGAAGATGCCTATAGCATATTTTCTATGCTCATTAATGGTTTGGGAGATGAAAGTAGCTGCTTCAATCAATGCGTTACGTGTGGAATGTTCAGCTCTGAATCCAAATTGAAAACTGGGGAGAATGTGGTTTGTCTCTAGGAATTCTACGAGTCTCTCCTTGAGGATTCTCTCGTAGACTTTACCTAGAGTGTTAAGAAGAGAAATAGGTCTGTAGGATTCTGTGCTGGTAGGTGGTTTCCTAGGTTTAGGAATCATGACTGTGTTGGCTACTTTCCATGAAGTTGGAAAATAGCACAACCTGAGACATGCATTGATTGTGTTTGTAAGCAGGGGTATAATACTCTCTGGAAGTTTTTTGAGGCACCTTCTGTGGATACCATCTGGGCCAGGAGATGTGTTTTTTCCTATGTTACACATCTGCCTGACGGTTTCCTCCTCCACAGGAGCCACCATCGGATGAGGGTAGGCTGCCATGTGTTGGGGGTTTTGGAGTATTTCTTCCACTCTCCTTTCGACATTGCGTCTGTGTCGCTCGTTGAAGTTTGGGTTGTTGGGTGAGATGAAGGCTGTTTGGAGAGAGCTTTTAAAAGCTTCGGCCTTATCTAGTGGATTATTAAGGATGACGTTATTGACTACAAGATGTGAATGATGTTTAGACTTTTGTTTCGTTAGGATTTTGAACTTGTTCCAGAATTTACTCCCTTCTCTATAGTCCAGCTGAGAAGTAACATGCCTCCACTGAGCTTGCTTCAGCCTGTTGACCTCCAGCCTGATGGACGCTGAGAGTCGGTTGTATTCTGTTTTGATGAGGGGGTCTCGATATCTTTTATACTCTCTGATTAGTCGTCGCTTTGTTTTGATGTTAGCGATTATTCTGGGAGGTAGAGTTGGAGTAAAAAGATTGTATCGAGTTACTGGAATTGCTAAGGATGAGGCCTCCCGTAGAAGGCTCTCGATTTTAGAGATTCCTGTGTCAACTTCGTTGATGGTTGACATATTACCTAACTGAGGAATATTATGATCGATATAGTCTTGGAATAGTTCCCAATTAGCTTTACGATAATCTTCCCTATATATAACAGGTCTTATTTGCGGAGGTTCTGTGAAGTTAGTTTTAACTAACAAAGGAATGTGGTCAGAGGTTATTGAGTCAGCAATGAAGCATTCATCATCGAACATGCCCAGCACATTATCTGTGCAGAGGATATGGTCGACGATGGACATTCCAGCCGGCCCAAAAAACGTGACTTCGGAGTTGGTGATTCTGGATATTGGCAGATCAAGAAGTAAGTTTGAGAGCATTCTGCCCGCTGGATTTATTGTACTATCACCGAATTGGGTATGCCTGCAATTAAGATCGCCCATTAACACTGCTGAGTTGAGTGTGGAAAAATACTCTAACAGCAGGTTGGAAAGGGGTTGATTTGGATGCTTGTAATAGGAGATTATCGTAATTTTGATGTTATTTTGTACGTATATGTCAACTGCCAGGAAATCCAGGTCTGGAAATTGGATGTGGGGGGGGGGGGGAAGGATGTGTGGGGAGGTAGGTATGCTGTTATGTATCAGCAAGCCGTTTCCACGGCTGACCTGGCTTTTGTGTAGGTGATATGAAGTATAGCCTGTAAAGTTAGGCGTGGTTTTGGACAGGGTATCGGTGAGGGATAGGATTTGTATGTTATTGTCAAAGAGCATTTGCTTAATTAAAGCTCTCTTTCTACCAATACCCTGACAGTTGACTGTACCCAATACACAGTTGAATGTGACTTATTTTATTTAGCGGATGGGAACAAAGGTTATTTCTAACCCTTTGTTCTTAGGATGAGGTACCATACGGTGACCAAAGTAAGTTTCACAGAGTTGAGATGCGAACTTGCCAATGGAGTCTCTTCTGTCAGGAAGGACATTGAGCAATAGCATGGTGATGATTTCCATCACCATTTTCGCATCCTCTGTTAGGTTGGCTGAGGGAACCTTTCTCTCAGCAACAATCGGTTTTAGCTCCTTATATGAAGCAGCAGGTTCCTGCCTTTTGGGGCAACTCGGATGCCAGGCAAGGTGTTTGCCCTTGCAATTCGGGCATGTCGGGTTGGACTGAGTAGCGCACTCGGTGGACTTGTGCTCGCCACTGCCGCAATAAGGGCAAGTCACTTGCCTTTGGTGCACTCCGCGATTTCATGGCCGCTTTTACAGCAACGGCTGCAATATTTGGTTACTGGGCGGACGAAATTAGGATTCCTCGGTGCCTCGCAAGGTCTGACCAGCCCGTCGATGACGATGCCACTGGACAGAGCACGCTTGAAGTGCACCTCGGAATCGAGGAATAGCCGGACTAGCCTCGTAGGTTTGTCGAATTGTCTGGAGACAATTCGACGAAGTTTATTGAAAGGGAAATTAATTTCTTTGAGGCTTTGGCCTAAATCCTCTTCTGTGATATCTAGGTCAATGTCTGTGATGACTAATTGAAAGTCGGATAATTTGGTGGACGAATTTGGTTTGGTATTGTGGGACCGAGTAGGAGGTGAGTTTTTCAACTCTATAGCAATGCTTGGGTCGCCAGTGCATGCTTGTAACCTTCTGGTTACTTCCTTGAGGTCAACCGATTGGTTGGTCTCAAGGTACGCGATCTTGTCTTTAAAGACAAGTCTAATGTTGACCATGACACCCCTCAGAATCTCGTGGGTATTAACCAGCAGAAAGAGCTTCCTCTGGGTGTCATAGGTTACTGGAATATTGATAATTTTGTAGTAAAAACGTTTTTCAGGCAGACTGGCTTCCTTCGCATTTGTCGAGATCTGAGGGACCTCATTGACAGTAGTGGCAGGAAGGTTTGTTGAAGAAGAAGTTGAAGGTATTTGAGAATCGCCAGAGTGCGTCCGAGTGCTTTTCTTGGCTTTCTTGGAGGATTTACTTGGTTTGGGTTTAGCTTGCTTAGGCAAACTAGTAGGTGCTCTTGACCCAGAACGAGTTCTGGGCCTAGAAGGTTTAGAAGGTGACTTCTTAGGAGATTTTGTTTCCTTGGATTTCCTTCTAGAGGTTGCGGCATCTCCTGATGGAGATTCCTCTTGAATGGGAGGGAGAGTAGGAAACACATCATTGTACTTGAAATCAAAATCTAGATCAATGAGTGGAGAAGATGCGCGTGAACTGGTTCCAACCTCCGATGGTGTTGGAACTTTTTCATGGAGCATTTTAAAAATGCGTGGTAGTGCATTCGGATATTTTTCATATGCCGAACACAAAGTTTGTGAGAGGTTTTGGAGGAATTTTTCCTCCTCGTGGACTGGTTCGCTTTCTGATTGCACGGTCTCTTGAGACGGGGTAGCCCCCTGAGACGATTGAGTCTCCATCTCAGGGGCCTGGATTATCTCGTGAGGCTTGCGCCTATATGGGGGGAGAATAGTTAAGAAGAGCGGATATTTTTTTATCTTTTCCTGCTAGCCGGTGGCAGACTCACCTAGTACCGGCGACGAGAGAACCTCGTCAGACTCGAAGAAGTCTTGTCCTTCGCAGGATGAGATTTAGCGCTCGCTAGGCGCCTACGACCCACGCGACCTATCTATGGACACCCTCGAGGGACGTCTAGAAGCAGCAAGCTGCCCCCAGACCACTACCCAAGAAGCTGACCAGACGTACACCCAGAACTCACCAGTTTGCTTTGAAATGCCTCCTATTTACTTGTCAGCGACCGTTACTTCCAACAGTTACAATGTAACAGTTCCAGGCAACGGCCACCTCTAGTGGTATTTTTGTAGGTGGATTCGTTATTGGTTTATTCAGGTGTTGTTAGCCTCTTCTGGCTAGATGGCTTTTTGGTATGGCTATTTTCGCTGTCTTCGACTATCTTCTATAGCTTTTGTCTTCTACTAGCCTACTCTTGAGAGAGTGTGAGCACAGTGACCCTCTTCTTTCGGCTATTCGATGTAGACTGTCAAAGGGATGAATATTTTTGACGGAATTGATATTGTTTGAAATATAGTTTTAGTTTTAGTTGTTATGAAAAAGAATACGAACATTCGGCTAACTTCTTTTATATCATGTCCGTCTTGTTATCAATTTTAAACAGTAAACTATTAATTGTTAAAATAAAAATGTATATCATTTTTATTCAGTTGCAATGCGAAGCCATAAAAGGCTTTTTTTGAAAAAATCAGTTTTTTGACTATAAAACGTTTCTTGTGTATTTTAGAGAAAAATGTTTTAAATAAATGTTGCAGATGTTAAAAAGTTCTTTAATTTGATAGTATGTATGTTGAACTACATAAAAAATTTAAGGAGATAATTGCAAAAACCCCTCTGTTTTACAATAATTTATAAATATAACTATATTTTTTGCATAATGACACATAATTTAACTATTTTAAATTATGCTAATTAAGAGTTATTTATGTATGCTAAATTTCAACCGAATCGGCCAAATAGTTTATAATTTAAAAAAAGACAAAGTTTTTTTAGACATTTTTGAGTTTGTAAGTTATTCAATATGTTTAGGGATGACAGTTTTTGACAAAACACCGGTTTTCAGTTATACCGTTTTTTTTTGCTTACGGTTTAACCTGGCGGTTATATCCGAAAAAAAAAACTGGTTTTTCCAAAAAACCGGTTTTCGTTTTTTTTTAATCCAATAGGTTACAATGTTACATTTACAATGCACTTTAGTTTGCGATACTCCACTCGACTCGATACTCGATATCAATATGATTAAAATTAATACTATCGAAAGAACATTAATATCAATATAAATAAAACACAATTTTTAGTAAAAACCATTTTACCGTGCTGGACAGGCGAGTTGTGAGATGCAACTTGATAGATCTCCCTCGGCCTTTTTGCTCCGGCGATTCATTGGCTTGCAAATTTTAGAAGCCATGAATGGTGTAACCAGAAGATTAGTTCTGATAAAGTTTTATTTTTAATATTGTTAATATTAACAGTAAAACTTTTGTTAGTCTTTAACAGATGCCGCCACGGCATCCATGTCATGATAATCTTTCGTTTGTGGTTCGAGCTGACGTATGACGGCCAGAATTTTGGTGGTTTAGAGAGAATCAAACATGTGCTCTCTGAAGAAACTCTAACAAGAGTTGAAACTAGTTAGAGCACTTTTGGCGCTCTCTAAACTAACTAAGATAAGACTGCTTTTGTTTCGATTCACAGCGAAGTGATTATATATATTATAAAACCATTTTAGTCTATTAATTATTATATTTGTTTATTATTTTATCATTATTATATATTTATTGATTATTATTAAATATAATATAGCGTAAGAATAATATATACATATTGCAATAATATACAATTTAACTCATCTATTTCAACTTATTGCATTATTCCGATATTAACATATGGGGCACAAACATGAACAATCACAAAAAAGAATATGAACATACTGAGAGTCACTCAACACGCGATGGAAGAGCAATGCTTGACATATCACTTAAGGACAGGAAAACAAACACAATGAATATACTCTGGGCTAATTAGCAAAATTCATGGAAAAGTTATTTACCAGCAATTTTATTGCTGGAATCGAATTATAAGATCCTATATATTAATAATATAGGTATGCAAAGTCCGCAGATAGTGTGCTACTTTTTTTATAAACAAAATGGCGCCGACAAATCGTATTTTTTTCAATTATTGCTCTATAACTCGGAAGATTTTAACTTTACAACAAAAACACCCAAATAAAAATTCACCGCAATTAAATTCTGTATAGAGATATGTTTTTCACGATTTGCTCCGACGATAATTTTCCTCGGAAAATGCGGGCTTTCCTAACAAAAACTATAATTTTCAAATAAGGTTTTAGGTAAGTAATTATTAATCAATAATTAAATAACTTAGTGCCATCAAAGATTTCTTGGTATAGATTGTAATTCCACAAGCCGGTGAAAATTAAACGAATATTTTAGCAACAATTCAATTGTTAATTAACAATTTACGATCGCAATAATAACCAAAATAATCATGATACATTGATTAAACTTATAAAGATTATAAAGATGAGATGCTTGTTTAATATTTTATCGACAAAATATAAATTTTTCTTTTTTTTTGCATAATCTTTAAATTTTGAAACAAAAAATAGTTATAATACGTAGTCTAATTAGTAAAGTACAAAGAAAGGTTATTTACCAGCAATTTTATTGCTTTAGTCGAACTATAAGATCCTATATATTATTAATATAGGTATGCAAAGTTCACAGATAGTGTGCTACTTTTTTTATAAACAAAATGGCGCCGACAAATCGTATTTTTTTTAATTATTGCTCTATAACTCCGAAGACTTTAACTCTACACCAAAAATATTCAAATAAAAATTCACCCCAATTAAATTCTACATAGAGGCATGTTTTTCCCGATTTGCTCCGACGAAAATTTTCCTCGAGAAATGTGGGTTTTCCCAACAAAATCTCGAATTTTCAAATACATTTTTTGGGCCAGTAATTATTTATCAATAATTATATAGCTTGGTGAAATAAAAGCTTTCTTGGTATAGATTATAAATTCAGAAGCCGTTTAAAATGAAACGAATATTTTAGCAACAATTCAATTGTTAATTAACAATTTACAGTCGCAATAACAACCAAAATAATCATGAGACATTGATCAAACTTAGAAAGATTATAAAGGTGTGATGGCTATTTAATATTTTGTCGACAAAATATAAATTTTTCAGTTTTTTCCATAATCTTTAAATGTTTAAAAAAATTAACAACTAACAAAAAGTAACAAATTAACATTTCTTAGAAATTGTTTATTATATTCTAATTTTAAAAAATACTTAAAATGCGTATTTCATAGGTCTTGAAAATGAATGCTTTAAAAAAATTTTCCAATCATTTGCAAAAAAGTTAGGAAACAGCAAAATAAATATACGATATCTCCATTGTTTATAATTTGTTTTAATTGTTTCAAAGCTTAAAAGTGAGTCTATGGTACAATCTAATTACTCACAAAGAATGTCAAAAATTAGTGCAATGGTTATATTTTAATCAAAGATTAAAAATACTTTTTTTTTGTAATTTTTAGCGCGAAAGTAGGCTTGATACAGAGCCGGAGATAAAATGTTCACTCGAAGCGACTGACACACTTAAACTCGCGCGAGTTGTGTATGTGGGCGGGTAGCTACGGTACTGTATTATTCTACTTTCGCGCGTGTAAATTACAAAAAAATATATTTATAATCTTTAATTAAAATATAACCATTAAGCTGATAATCGATATTGTTTTATAAATAATTAGCTTGTACTTTAAACTCACTTCTACGCTTTGAAAGAATTAAAAAAAATTATTAACACCGTAGTAATCGTATGTTTACTTTGCTGTTTCATAACTTTTTTGCAAATAGTTGCAAAAAAGTTTTAAAGCATTCATTTTCAAGATATTTGAAATGCGCATTTTAGCTATTTTTTAAAATTATAATATAATAAAACTTTCTGAGAAGCGTTAATTTGTTTATAACTATTTTTTTTAAACATTTAAAGATTATGCAAAAATATAAAAAATTTATATTTTTGTCGACAAAATGTTAAATAGGCATCTCAGTTTTATAAGATTTCAAAGTTTGATCAGTGTATCATAATTATTTTGGTTATTATTGCGACCGTAAATTATTAATTAACAATTGAATTGTTGCTAAAATATTCGTTTAATTTTCACCAGCTTCTGGAACTATAATCTAAACCAAGAAGGCTTTTAAGTCACCAAATTATTTAATTATTGGTAAATAATTACTTATCTGAAACTTTATTTGAAAATTAAAGATTTTGTTGGGATAACCCGCATTTTTCGAGGAAAATTTTCGTCGGAGCAGATCGGGAAAAACACGTCTCTATGCAGAATTTAATCGTGGTGAATTTTTATTTGAGTGTTTTTGTTGTAAAGTTAAAATCTTCGGAGTTCTAGAGCAATAATTGAAAAAAACACGATTTTCGGGCGCCATTTTGTTTATTCGCGGTGTGCAAGTACTTGGAAGGGGAAACGAGAAACGACCCTGCGCGAGTCGCGGAGAAATATTGCAACTATCTTAAATAATTCATATTATCAATTGAAATTGTCAAATTGACGTATATTTCATACCTTCTGTCAATGAAGCAGAAAAATTATATATTGCTCCACAATATTGATATGATATGCAATTATTATATAAAGGTAAATTTAATTAATTTTATTTTGCTTGCAGTACTGCATTTTAATAACTAATTTTATTTACTACATACAATTGTTGACGTTTTCATAACATAACCTGAATCTTATTTTTTCTTCTTATTATTTTTTTGGACTATGGCCTTGACAATTATCCAGTAACCAGGACTAATATATGTGGCCAATATAATTAAAAGTGCGAATTTTAGTATAGAGCGTAGAAATAGGGGTCGCTTTGCCGAACTTGCACGGTCCCAATAAGAAATGTAGCACACTATCTGAGGACTTTGCATACCTATATTATTAATATATCGGATCTTATAATTCGATTCCAGCAATAAAATTGCTGGTAAATAACTTTTCCCAAAAATGGCCTATTCTCCGATAATCAGCCCAGACTAATAAGACAGAAAACCAAAGTCACCGATGTGGTACAAAAATCACTAAAATTGAAATGGGAATACGCTGGACATGTAGGTAGGAGCGATCTTAACAAATGGCATAGAACAATTCTAACCTGGAGACCATACGAACACAAAAGACTCAGAGGCAGACCTCCTATGAGATGGACAGATGATCTGAAACGAACTGCCGGGAAAAATTGGCTACAAGTAGCGTACAACAAAAAACAATGGAAAGGAAGACTTGAAGAGGCTTATGTTCCGATGTGGACGTGAATGGCTACACGAAGAAGAAGAAGAAGAAGATTTCAACTTATAAAAAATTTCCCAGACTCTTTCAAATGGGATTTAAAAAATATAATATCAACATAAATATTTCACTTAAAGATAAATTGGATAATATAATATAATGCAATTTATCTTTTATTTTTACTACCATCAATAAAAATTTATCATGTATTTCTTTTAACACGTTTGTATATTTGTATAATAGGTACATTGTAACTTATTTAATACTTCCTGTATGGGTGTATCGTTTTGAAAACGTAAGGAAATTCTTGGAGATTCGTATTCGTAATCGGTAATTCGATATTCATAGTCAGAACATTATTTTTGGTAATCAGAAAAAGTCATTCACCTACTTTCAATGTCAAGAGTCAAGTGTGAAAAATAGATGATGTTTGCGTCTACTTCAACCAGATCTCTTCTTATGTAAATATTATGATTACAAATACCTTTTCAACGAAATATTTTAATAAAACTTAATTGTTTCTGGCTGATGTGAGTTTGCGCTTTCAGTTTGCTTCTGTATTTATAAAATAAAATTTGAATTATGGTTTTGTTTGGAATAATTACTTGAGAATAATAATTATGATTTGGATCCAAAGTAATACCTAACCTAATCCTAATCACCGTAAAAACCTAATAACAGGTTTTTACTTTAAAAAGAAAAAACCGGTTATAACCTGGACAAAAAAACAACCGGTAAAACCGGTTATTTCGAAGTAAAAAAACCGGTTTTAAGTTAAAACCGGTAGGTTTTTCCCATCCCTAATTTGTTTATCCCAGAGAGCAATTGTTTAAACAACTGTTCTTGCCCTAACAGCGATTTTAGAGATATTTAGCAGATCGCAATCAATTATTTGAGACTTAAATAAAATTTAATAATGTTAAACCTTGTCAGTAAGCACTATATTGCGAATGATACTATGTATTTACTTACTTGATATTGGTATATAGGCATATATTCTGTAACAAATTGCCTTATCGGAAATCTATCATTATCGTTAATTATTATTTCAAAGCTTCGAAGTTCTCCATTAGTATCGTTGGGATGGTAAAATGAAATATTTAAATCATTTTTTGGCGTCCAAATAGCTTCCAAGTTATATACCTTGGATGGTCCTAAAATTAAAATATTATTTACCCAGTTTTCTTTTAAAATATATCGGATGGAACGGGTTAACTTTAATTTGCGGTTAGGTAATATGGCACTAGATAAAATGTCTACAAATTAGCATGACATTACAAAATTTAGAGTGTATTCTTGTTTAGTCTCTCTGATCCTAGAGTAGTACTAAACTGACATCTACTCAATTGGTTAGAAAGGTATCAGGTTCGTTAAAGACTACTGCGTCTCCTGGATCGGAAAATATTCCACCATGATTAAGTGCAAAAAATTTAGCGGCTCCAATAGTATACTTACTGGCCAAATCTTTGCAAACAAATTCAATCCCAACTTCATTGACCGCTGGTATAGTTGTAAGGATACAAACACAACTCATTTTTTATATTGCATCTTCTGCAGCAAACATTATCTTTCATATTTTACTCTGTATATCATACGAGTTTTATTGTAATAAACTATTGTAGTACCCATTAAAAAACTACGTAGTGAAAAAATTGCTACGTGATATCTTCTACACCTTATAAAAATCCTTGTTTGATTTCCTAATGGAATTTATGAAGAAACTTTTGGAATAAATAATGAGCAATCTTTTACGTTTTAAGTCGTAATGGAATTGAACCATCTTTATTAGTGCGAATCTTGGGAATGTAAACATTGAAACTAATATGCTCTATTCTGAGTGGTTAATATTTATCATCTGAGTGTTGGATATCTGAATGTAATTGGCTGGACTAAATATTTTGTCATTATGTTTGAGAGAGGTGGTATTTTTTGGCATCGGAAGTGAACCATGGCGATCTACAAAAGCATTATCGAGTAGACCTGCAGCGGTGCTCAAACGTTCGATCGCGATCGACAGATCGATCGCCAAAGTTTTTGAAGTAGATCGCGATTCACGGAAAAGATACACATGGAAAATGTGGAGACTGCGCTAACTTGTAGGTGATAATATGATATGCAGTGCCATGCACTTCATCCAAGTAAAATTAAGTTGAAAGAATTGTAACAATTGCGACCGTTGTAGACACTTAGGTAACACTTAGTAATAACGTTGTACACACTTTAGTAACGTTGTAACACAACTCGAAAACGAAGCATCCTTCGAAACATTACCAAGAAAGAAAAATTAGTTATTTCGATGACGTGCGTCTGAAAAATTTATTCGAAGCGATTGAAGAAATTGTTTTTTTTTTTGTTATAAGCTATTTGTTAATAACCATTTCCGGCCCACTTGGAAGAATTAAAAAGAAAATAGACTGGAACTTTGAAAGATATACACAAATAAACAAAAAAGGTGTAGTGCGGTAAAAATGCAAAAATATTGTGGATATTTTCTGTTTCTCAGCGTCTTTAAGCCTCTAGCAGACCAATTTTATTTTCGATGGAAAAATTCAAAACTTGATAGCTTTTGACTAAAAAGAGCCAGTCAATTACCGTTAACCAAATATGTACAAGCACACTCAGTATGCAACCAAAGACGGGTTTGCATGCTGCAGGCGTAAAAATAGCTGAAATAGCTGAAAAACTGCTGAAAAATGGCTAGAAATTAATTTCTAGCCTGCTAGTAAGATCTTGCCTGCTAGAGGGTTGGGGTGTATAGCTCGCCTAAAAATTTTTAATCGGAATATAAACTGTCGTGTGAATAAGTTGTATAAATATAGGGTTGGCCCCTCAAGAGCCCACCCTAATTTTTGGCAATATTTATTAGATTTTTTTGAAAACGCTAAAACGCAGGGCCGGCGACAACGGGCCTGCAAGGGATGCACTGCAGGCGGGCGCCCCTGTTTGGGGGGCGCCAAATTGGGCTTTTTTTCTGCTGGCGCTGTACAAAATACTAATTTAAAAGAAACCGAAGGGCGCCTATGCTAGTTTTGCAGGCGGGCGCCTTATATCCTAGCGCCGGTACTGCTAAAACGAATCGATTTTTTATTCCAAATGTAAGATATTTTGACGATATTGATATGTATCTATCATGGTAGGGGAGAACAAGCGGGATTTTTTGCAGTTACTCGAGCGCGTCAGATTATCATATGGGGAGAAACCAGGGCCTCGATTTTTGACCCTTCGCTTCGTTATCGAACGTATGCGCTAAGGATCAAAAATCGAGGCCCTGGTACCCTGCAGATATATATACCTCTACCATATATTGGCTCTTAACACAGAAGAGTTCGTTAAGGGGGGCCCGAAAAAAAATCTGCCCTTAAAAATACTCGAAATTGTCAGATTAAGATAAGGTAAGTAAAGTACATGCAAAAGAGTGTATATTTAAAAAATCTGACGATTTGAGCGGGGCGTAAGGAAATGGGTGAATCAAAAAGTTTCACAAAAAAAAACCAATATTTTGCGAAATGAACGTCAGATCGGAAAAATAAAAACTACGCTTTCAATATTTTTCAAAAATCCATATAATTTTACCAAACATGACACCCCACAGAGAGTGGTGTGGGGTAAATTTAAAATTTTAAATACAAATCCCGCGATATTTCGCAAAATAAACATCAGATTGAAAAACTGCAAAATACACTTATTCAATATTTTTGAAAAATCTATCGAATGGTACCAAACACGGCCCCCAAGGAGGTGGGGTGGAAGGTTACTTTAAAATCTTAAATATGAGCCCCAAATTTTTATTGCAGATTTGGATTTTTTACGTAAACTAAGCAACTTTTATTCGAAACATTTTTTCGAATTATATATAGATGGCTCTATAATCGGAAAAAACGATTGTTGGAAATGGAAAATTAAATTAAAAAATGGCAAGTCCCCACCAAAATGGAAAATTTTACTTAACTTTTTTTGGTTTTAGGACCTAATAATCACAACCTAATAGGTTACAACCCCTACCATCATTTTTCACCTCAGTATGACAAATTTTGCAGGAGAATTCAGACATGTGATTTTTTCCACAATATCTCTATTCTTTTAGTATCAGTTTATTGAAAGTGTTTCACAAATATTATGAAAACTAAACGTAACGTATGTTTTGCTAGTGTTATATTTTTCCCAGTGAGGCAATGACGAGACTGGTCTCTTCGTATTTGAGCAATCGGTGTTTCAGAGTTCGTATAGGACAAGTCCTGTCCGAGCTCGAGACTCCGGAGGCTGGACTATCACAGGGAGCATTTCTGTCGCCACTACTGTATTCAATTTACACCGCCGACGTTCCAAGAACACCCGGAACTCTCCTGAGATTTTTTGCCGATGACACAGCGATAGCGGCCAAACACCGAAACATAGATATAGCAGTGAGAAACCTGCAAACAGCGTTAGATGACATTGAAGAATGGAGCATCAAATTGAAAATAGCTATAAACTCAGAAAAACACAAGCTGTACTGTTCAAGAAAAGAAGGGAACGGCTATAGGACCAACTGGAGGTGCAAAACAATCCCATCGAGTGGAAAGATGGTGCAAAATACCTAAGAGTCACCATGGATAAAAAACTAACGTTTCAAAAACACGTAGAAGCCACAATACAAAAAGCTAACATGGCCAAGGCATCAATAAGAGGACTCATACGCAGAGAAAGTAAACTAAGAATAAACACAAAGCTAAGGCTAATAAACAGCATAATAATACCAACACTGACATATGCATCTCTGGCATGGTAAACCGGGAGATATTAACAGAAGTTCAACCACGATTTTCTAAGTCCTGCCCTTTGCAATAAAGGAAGGTTAGAGAAGGTACTTACAATTTGTGGAAAAATCCACTGGTTTCCTGTGACATTTTCCTGTGAAAATTAGATTTTCCGTTAAAAAAAAATTGGGAGTTGCGATGAATTTTTAAGTCCTGCCATATCCATAGAATAACAGGATACTATCTATTTTATGAAGAAAATTTTTTGGGCAGGACGGTTGCAAAAGGACTAAGGGAGTATACAGATATACAAACATGTAATGAAAATAATGAAATTTTTATAATTTTCTAAGTCCTGCCAACTTAATAAATTAATCATATTTATTTCAAAATGACCAAAAAAAATGTTGGCATGACGTCACCTAATGTTTAACTTCACTTGTTTCTTGGAAAATTCTGTATAAAATTTTCACTCTAATTCCGTGATTTTCTAAGTCATAAAATAAATTTTGTTATAAAATAAATAATTTCAGTAGACATTATTCAAAATGGCAGGATGTTTAGTTACACCTTTTCTACTATATATAGTTAAAAATGTGTAAGAAAATTCGTGCAAAATTACACGAAGTCATGCCATTTCGCACATATCTCAAGAAGGTTAATATAAATCTATTTTCAAAGAGGCAGGATGGTTGTATAGTTATTTCGTATAAAAAAAAATTAAATTGTGTGTCTGTAAAATTATTTCAGGGTGTTATACAAACATATTCATATCACCACAATTTTCTGAGTCATGCCATGTCGAGTATGCTTAAAAAACACTAATCTAAAACCGTTTAAAACTTGGCAGGATAACCGCAAAGATGAATAATACAAAAAATTAATTTGTATATCATTAAAACAATCGTATCCTATTAAATATTATTTTCCTGAATAATGCCTCGGAATTTTTACACACTTTTCAAATCTAATAGCAAATTGTAACATCTTTATTTTAAGTGATTAGATCATATTTTTATCTAAGTAAACGCAATAAAAGTAAATAAACAATTTTTACAATTTATTGGTTATAGTAGGAAATTTACCTACCTATTATATTATACAGGATGTCCAGAAACTCTCATAACAAACGAAAACCGGAGATTCCTCAGATAATTTTAAGAAAATTTAACTCAATTCACCTAGTTCAAAAATGCTTCCGTGGAAAGCTAGAGCTCTTTAAAGATGGCGTCTTGTAATTCATCATCGTCATAATTCAACCCGGATCTATCCACTGCTGGATATAGGTCTCCCTCAGTCTTCTCCATGCATTTCTGTCCTGTGCTGTCTGCATCAAGTTTCTGTCGATCCGCTTGATGTCATCAGATCATCTGGTTGGCGGACGACCTCTACTTCGATATGCTTCGTCTAGAAGCATATCGAAGTCTTGTAATTAGTTTCTTTAAAATAGCTCCAGAATGCTTTTATTTGGAAAAACGAAAACTGGTACACTTATTGATCTTCCAGAGGTCAATTGTTAAATGTCAATTATCAATTGTCAATTTTTAGTACCGGTCATAGGGGTCCGTTTTGGGTACGAAAACGGATATTTTATCGAATACTTTTCTGTCTAACTTTTAAGCATTTCTGACACTGTATTATTAAATTCTGGGATAGTTTTGTACTAAAAGGTATTTTTGCTTTAACTCAGAAGAATACGCAGTTTGCTAGGAAAATCGATTTGGAAACTTTTTCGTTTTTTGGTTTTTTGAGTTTAAAAAAATTTAGAAAAATTCTATTTAGGAAAACGAAAACTGCTACGTTTATTTCTCTTCCAGAGATGAATCGATTTTATCAATTGTGAATTTCTAGTACTGGTCATAGGCATCCGTCTTGGGTAGATCAAGGGATATTTTATCTCATAACTTATTGGTCTTTAAATTTTTAGACATTTTTGAGAGTACAGTATTAAATTATGAGGTATTCTAGTACTAAAAGTTACTCTTCATTGAGTCGGCAAATACACCGTTTTTTTTTTAATTTTTTTAAAATTTTTTCAAATTCAACCAACGAAAAATTTTAAAATGGATTTTTCCAGAAAACCGTGCATCCTACTGACTTAAAGCAGGAGTACCTTTTAGTACTATAATACCTCACAATTTAATAATCTAGTGTCAAAAATACCTAAAAGGGAAAGACAAAAAAGATTCCTATGACTGGTACTAGAGATTCGCAATTGATGGAATCGATTTATCTCTGGAAGAAAAAAGGCGTACCAGTTTTTGTCTTTCGACATGGAAGCGTTCTGGAGATATAAAAAACTAATTAAAACGCGCCATCTGTAAAGAGCTTTAGCTCCCTCAGGTACATCAAAGAAACATGAAACGTAAATCACGTTTCATGGAAATAAAACACTGCTAAACAAATAGACGTCCGGCCATTTATGCGACTCTCCGAAAATAAAAATGTTTTATGAGCATGAATCACACTCGTTTCATTGGTAGGCGGACTTTAAGATTTGTTTAGCCGTGTTTTATTTTCATGAAACGTTGTTTTTTGTTATCAATATATTTTTATTGCATAGCAATTTTATCCCGCCTTCTTACTTCCCACAATATACACACGCATGTAACAGGCGCTAAGTTGCCGCACTCAACTGGTTTTCCTGATATTGTAGGATTGTAGATATTGTCCTGATATTGTTTCCTATATTTAATAGCAAAATGTCCTAACACTAACAACACCAGAATAAATAGATTTTTAAATACAGCACCTATCTACTTGCAACTTTTTGCATTGTGTTCAGGATAACATCAGGAAAAGGTGTACAATATAAAAATGGGTGGAAATTGCATTTTAGTGCATAACATGCATCCAAAAGTGCATAAACCTGTCAAAATCAGTGTATTAAGGGCAACATTTTGTTATTTGGGAGGTTTATGGAGTTACGAATACGCAAGCAGAACCGACCTCCGAATCACCTAGTGCCCAGAGTTGCTGCTAAGGCATGTCATCTGGAGTTTCGTGGGATATCGGCAATAAATTAAAGCAAACAGATTATTCAAGGGTTTTTGGGATGGCCAAACACGAATATGATATTACAACCGACCCTCGGAGCACCTGGTGCCCAGGGTGACTGATCTCGAATTTAGAGGGTTTTTGGAGGTCGATTCTGATGGCGTATTCATCTTCAGCAACCACAAAACTCCTCGAGTAATCTACTTGCATCACTTTAGTGTCTGAAAGCCTCGAAATTTAAGAATATGGCGTGTATATCAGTCACTCCGAGCACTAGGTAAAGATCTGTTCTAATGTGACATTCTTGTTCAGAAACCCCAAAAACCACCTGAGTAATCTGTCTGTATCAATTTACTGTCGAAATTAGTATATAAATATGGTATAGAAAATGCTTAACAAATAAAAAGGTACCATAAAATATCATTTTATTATAATACTAAAATACAGGGTGTCCTATTTAAGAAAACTCAGAAAATACTCATTCCGAGTTTCAACCAACCCCGTATACTAAAATTAAACATTTTGGTATACTATTAATAACTGACAATAGTAGACTATATTAAAAATCGTTTAAACATAAATTAATAGAAGTTTGGATATCAAATCACTAACAATATGTATAGGGTGTAAATGTTCCTACAAAATTAACAAAAAAACGTAATTATATTTTAAATTACCTTGTATAATATTTCAAAACACTATATTTTATTACAGAGAACATCGAGTAGAATCCAAAAATGTAAAAATATACAGGGTATTCCATTAAAAAAAAACATATATTTGTGTCACCCTGTCAAAACGGGTAGCCCTGTATATTAGAAAATACTGTTAAATCATAGTCCTATCTGTGGCCTATGTTTTACCTAAATAACTTTTTTCGTATATCTTACGACAAACGAGTAATTGGACTTTGTCACACTAATGCCCCACCCTGTATACAAAATAACCATAAAACCATCCTGCCTCTTTGTAAATAGACTTATATGAAGATTCTTGAAACATGTGCAAAATGGCATGACTCAGAAAATCGTTGACTTTTTCACGAATTTTCTTACAAATCTAGGACTCCTGCCGTCTTACAAGAACCATTTAACCTTCCTGCCGAGTACCGAAAAGGTATTGATTGAATTTAAGTATTATAACTTTTTAAAGGCAGGACTAAGAAAATCACGGAATCAGGGTGAAAATTTTGCGCAGAATTTTCCAAGGGACAAGTATACTTAAACATTAGGAGACGTCATGCCAATATTTTTTTTGAGCATTTTGAAATAAATATGTTTAGTTTATTTAGTTGGCAGGACCTAGAAAATCATGAAAATTTCATTATTTTCCTTACATGTTTGTATACATATATACTCCGTTACCCCGTTTGCAACCCTCCTGCCCAAAAAATTTTCTTCATAAAATCGATAGTATTCTGTCTATCTACGGATATGGCAGGACTTAGAAATTCATCGCAAAACCCTATTTTTATTTTTTGGGAAAATCTCATTTTTACAGGAAAATGTCACAGAAAATTTGTGGATGTTTCCACAGATTGTAAGTACATCGTCTATCCTTCCAGTATTGCAAAAGGCAGGACTTAGAAAATCGTGGCTGAACTTCTGTATAATATCTCCCAGTCTATGGGGACAAGTATGCAAAACAACAAATAAGAAGATACAAGCGGCACTCAACAGCAGCCTAAGAAAAGCAGTAACTGTAGTAACTGTACGAAGATACGTATCTGAGAGATTCGGAGAGATTATTTTTCAGAGAATTACAACAAGTAAGGCTAACTGAAGTAATGAAAGAATAAGCACGGACAAAATTCCCTGAACTGGAGGATCACCCAAGTCCCATACTGCGAGAGATAATGAGATACGACACCTTCCACCGATGGAAGCACAACCGTCTTAAGCAATAAGTGGTGGAATAAAGTACAAAAAAATGCAGAGAGAAAATAAAGGAAAGAAATAAAAACTAGAGAGAAATAAAAATAAAATAAACTAAATAAATAAATATTATCATCAGTGGCTTTACAGCTCTTTATTTGCCAAAGACTTCTTTAGAAAAATCCTCCATTCGTCCCTGTCTCTGGCAACTCTTCTGTATGTATGCTGTATGTCCTATTGGCCCTATCTTCAAATAAATACATACTAGAAAGAAAATAAAAATAAGAAATAAATAAACTAGAGTGAAAATAAATAAGGAATAAAGATCCTAGAGGGAAAGTAAATAAGAAATAACAAATAAAATAAAGAAGATAGTTCATAGCTCTATATGTAGCACATACAAAAAAAACACAAAACATAAAAAACGGTCTCGACCACCAGAAAACCAAAAAAATTCTAGCAAAAACTAGCGCAAGCCGCCAAAAAAACTAACAAACAACAAAAAACCTGGGCAAGTAGGGTCCAAACTCTTGAGCACCAAGTCCCCTGAACCGGCCTAAAAAGCCGCAGTTTCTCTTATGCGATTGTCGCATGCGTTTGACGCAAGCAGCAGTCGCAAGCGATGTTCTGTGCACTCCTCAAATGTAAACTTTATGCGGCCGGTCTGTCTTGTGCGTCCGACGAGAGGAATCGCATGCGCCTGCTGCATCGACTGGTGATGATAGCAGTGCTTTGCAGTGACTGCATGCGTCCATTTCATAAAACAACAAAAAATTTGACATAGAATTTAAAAGTTTGTTGTTTATTGTTTATCAACTTATGATAACGAGGTTCGAGGTTAAGAAGCTTTGTTAACTAATATTTTAATAATACGTAATTTCCAGATATAAATAAGCAATATGCTGTTGTTTTCATAATTGCACAGAGAATAAACATTTTGCACTTTAATGTGACACCAAGTTTTTCTTCCGGTGTTATCACTCTCTTTACCATTCTTGTAGGAGATTTCGTTATGTCTTCCTTAATAGCACATAACAAGAAATTAATGGAACTGGTTCTTCGTCACGCGAAAGAAACTATGAAACTTGGTCTCATTATCAACCATATATTTACTTATTAAATTGGTTTGGTATCCTTCTTCAACCCTATTCACATACATTTCATCAGTTTTACTCTTTTTTGGTTTACCTTCATATGAGAGCATCATTTTTAAAATGTTCTCCTCCAATTCTTGCTCTTTTAATATGTGAAGATATACCTGTCTCTGTAGATACCCCATTATTATTATCACTAAATTAATTACTACTTACTATTACCGTTGATTGATAAATATAGAGGGGTATATTCATCCAGTATATTCATCAATAAACGTTATTACTATTACTACTACCTACTAATTATAAATTACTAAATATTACTATTATTATAAATGACTAATGAATATTATTAATTATTAAGGATTACTATTATTATAAATTACTAAATATTCCTATTATTATTAATTACTAAGTATTACTATAATTATAAATTATTAAAAATAGTATTATAAATTACTATGAAGCAATTTTACTGTTATCGGTGCTATCCTTTATCAGATAATATATAACATAACCTTTAACCTATTATTTTTAAAATTCCCGCTTTTCATCAGCTGTTCTATCTGATGCGTCTAAACGCACAAGAGAGACCACCCCAACCACTGCGTTAATTGCTTGCGACTACTGCTTGCGTCGAACGCATGCGACAATCGCATAAGAGAGACTGCGCCTTAAGAGAGGTTTGGGGCCCAAGCAAGAAATTTTAGTTACGACAAGAAGATAACAGGCATATATCGCCTCACGCTGGCCTGAATTTGCAAATCGATTAGGGCACGACGTTGGAATTCTATTACCCAGGATTCCCAGGTGCTGATTGTTGTGACATCAGAGTGCTATATAGGGGAAATGGGAGGGTCTGGAGCATTGGAGCGCGGTGGAATGATTCCTGTTTCTTAACACGAGTTAATATACTTCGCTCCAATTAATTGTTATACCCGAATGTCATTTTCTAAGAGTGAACATATCTGACAGGCTGGGTTAAATCAAATTGCTTTCTTGCAGAAAGTTAGTTCGAGCTGGAGAACGGATATGACAAGAGCTCAGCTGGTTACTAGAAATTGCCAGGTGGCCAACCGAAATTTAATGTATTGAGTTAAAGCTAAATCGTGTAGCGGTTCAGATATGATGAATCGCTCGCGGCCCGTTTGTATCCGAACCGCGAATTGAACGGTTACTCCCATCTTCTTCCTTACTCCCTTTGTCGATTTTTGTGAATGTACTATAAGCAGTGTATTTTTAACGTCTATTAGTAATTATATTTTGTTTTTTATTGACAGACAGCCGACTGAAAATATTATTCAAACCTGTGCTGAGGATTAAAAAGTATTTTGTTATTTTAATTTTATTTTGTTGGTTTACAAGACAATATAATATGTTTATTTAAATTAAACCTGAGTTTTACTGAGTTTGTTGTCTAACAGAGCTACTCGTCACAAACTAAATTTCATAATAACGAATTCAGGATTCCAAACAATTACCTATGTCAAAATTCTTAAGTATACCAGAGATTACTACAGTGTATTAATAACCTATTCGTCCTTTTTAGTTCTTTCAATAAAGTAGACATGGTATTAAAATCCTTGCTTTTTATATAACCCCTTATAAAGAAATCCAGGGAAGTTAAATCGGGGGGTCTTGCTGGACATTCAATACAGCTCTTCGTCTAAACCATTTCCTAGGAAACCGTTCATTAATGTATCGCTCTACTTTTATTCTATAATGCCGTCTTAACTTACTTATTTATAATTCTAGCTATTATCTTGTAGTGGCCCACCTGCCAATGGGTTAATCAATAAAGTGTAACCTTCAGCTTGATCAGTTTTTGAAGATGGATCACAAAATAAAATATTTCTAAATAAGCTACCGATAAAAAAATAATGAATTAAAGACGAAGAGGGGAGGAAAGTATACTAAATTTGAAGTGACTCAAGCGCTTTGGGGACCTCTTGGTTTGTGAAGAGTAGGCCCTAAAACCAAAAAAAGTTAAGTAACATTTTTTATTTAAGTGGAGACTTTTCAATTTTTTAATATAATTTTTCATTTCCAACAATCGATTTTTCTCGATTATTGCGCTAACTATCCATAATTCGAAAAAATGTCTCGAATAAAAGTTACTTATTTTTAGGTAAGGAATCCAAATCTACAATAAAAAATAGAGGCTCCTATTCAATATTTTAAAGTAACCCCCACCCCACCTCCGTGGGGGGTCGTGTTTTGGTGTCACTCGATAGATTTTTCAATATAATATGTGTGTACATTGCAGTTTTTAGATCTAATAGTAGGGGAGCAAAGTATGCTAAATTTCCAGTCACTCGAGCGTTATGGGGACCTATTAGGTTGTGATTATTAGGTCCTAAAATCAAAAAAAGTTATATCAAATATTCAATTTTAGTGGGCGCTTGTCATTTTTTATTTTAATTTTCCATTTTCAACAATCGTTTTTCCGATTATAGCGCCATCTCTCCATAATTCGAAAAAAATGTCTCGAATAAAAGTTGCTTATTTTTACGTAAAGAATCCAAATCTGCAATAAAAATTTGGGGGTCCCATTTAAGATTTTAAAGTAACCCCCCACCCCGCCTCCGTGGGGTGGGGGGTCGTGATTCGTACCATTCGATAGATTTTTCAAAAACATTTTGAAAGTGTATTTTGCAGTTTTTCAATCTGATGTTCATTTTGCGAAATATCGCGGGGTTTGTATTTAAAATTTTTGAATTTACCCCCGACCCCTCTCCGTGGGGGTCAGGTTTAGTACCATTCGATAGATTTTTGAAAAATATTGAAGACGTATTTTTTAGTTTTTCGATCTGACGTTCATTTCGAGAAATATTCGCTTTTTTTGTGAAACTTTTTGATTCACCCATTCCCTTACGCCCCGCTCAAATCGTCATATTTTTGAAATACACTCTTTTGCATGTACTTAACTTAACTTATCTTAATCTGAAAATTTCGAGTATTTTTAAGGATAGATTTTTTTTTCGGGCCCCCCTTAACGAACTTCCCTGTGCTAAGAGCCAATATATAGTAGAGTATATTCGATAGATTTTTGAAAAATATTGAACAGATATTTTTTAGTTTTTCGATCTGACGTTTATTTCTCGAAATATTCGCTTTTTTCTTGTGATACTTCGACCCACCCTTTACGCACCGCTCAAACTGTCAGATTTGTGAAATATACACTCTTTTGCATGTACTTACCTTATCTTAATCTAACGATTTCGAGTTTTTCTAAGGACATTTTTTTTTCGGGCCCCCTTAACGAACTCCCCTGTATTCAGATCCAATATAATAGTTAGGGGTACAATTACAAGGTACAAGGTTTCTCCCCATATGATAATCTGACGCGCTCGAGTAACTGCAAAAATCCCCTCTTGGGCTCCTTTACCACTACTATAAACGAACTAATTCTAAATACGAAATATTAAATTACAATTGCATATTACCCTGTTCTCCTATATATACTTTAATGGGATCTGAGTAGGGTCCATTTGCTTGATCCTTATTTACTGCAGAAACCTAAAAAATAAAATTAGTGACATTATTTGATAAATTGGTAACAGAAAAAATATTATAAAATAAATTTTAAAATATAGTAGCGGTACATATAGAGTATAAAGTCCAGAATTATGGTGTAAGTGTAAATAATAGTAGGGAAGAAAAGTATGCTAAATTTGCAGTTACTCGAGCGTTATGGGAACCTATTGGGTTGTGAAGATTAGGTGCTAAAACCAAAAAAAAATTAAGTTAAGTTTTTCAGTAAGTGGGAAACTTTCCATTTTTTAAATTAATTTTCCATTTCCAACAATCGTTTTTTCCGATTATAGCGCCATTTATCCCTAATTCGATATGGGCTCCTATTTAAAAGTCTAAGGTAACCCCCCCCACTATCGTGGGGTCGTGTTTGGGGCCATTCGATAGATTTTTCGAAAATATTGATTACGTGTATTTTTCAGTTTTTCGATCAGACGTTCATTTCGCGAAATATCGCGGGGTTTGTATTTAGAATTTACCCCCCCCCCCTCCTTGGGGGTTGTGTTTGTTGTATTTCAAAAGGTGGTCAAAATAAGCATGGGAGACTCGCTGGTGATATTAGTCTCGAGATCAAGACAATTATGTGTCAACTAGAGAGTCAACACACAGTCCACTATGTGACTTCATCGAGTCACAATTTTTTAATTCTTCAAAATGGATTCACGTCAGGCACTAGCTTTTATATATTTGTTCCATTTTATCTTGCCCACACGTCATGATTCATTTTCAAACAAGTTAAATCAAAACATTAATTGGAACGTACGTCCATGTGTAATATCATTAATACATACAACATTACAACAAACCGGCATATTTATGTTTCGTAGACCTTAAGAAAAAATTTGACAGGGTCACATTAAAGGACGTTATCCATTTCTTATACTCGAGAGAGGTACCTCTAGGAATAATTAAAACGATCGAAAACGTCTACCAGAACAACACAATAAAATTAAAAGTGGAAGATCAACTAACTGACTAAACTGACCCAATTTTAACCGGCAATGGATAAGACCTTGATAATTGGATAAGATTCCTTGAGTCCTTTATTGTTCAACCTGATCATGGACGAAATAGTAAGAAAAGTAAGAACTAAAAACGGATACCAAATGGAAGAAAAACAACTTAAAATAATCTGCTATGCAGTATGCAGACGATGCAATGCTAATCTCTCAAAGTGACGATGATTTACAACGTATGCTGCACCAATTCAGCGGCGGATTCAGCATCGTTAAGAGGGGGGGCCGATTGGCTAAAATGAAAATCGGATCGAAGAACTGAAAAATACCTGTTCAACAATTTTTAAAAATATATCGAATGACACCAAATACGACCCCCTACTCCAACCCCTAGAGGTGGGGTGGGGCTCAATTTAAAATCGTAAATGGAAACTCCCAGTTTTTATTGCAGATTTGGATTCCTTATGTAAAAGTAAGCAACTTTTATTCGAGACATTTTTTCTATTATATAGAAATAGAATAATATAGAAATAGTCTGTATAAAAAACTAAAAAACACGTGTTTAATATTTTTCAAAAACCTATCGAATGACACCGTGTAGTGTTTGGTGGCATTCGATTCGATAGGATTTTGAAAAATATTCAACTTGTGTTTTTTGATTTTTCATATGAGAATGTGTTTCTATAGATATTAAGTATCACGATAAATCGTTTTTCCGATTATAGCGCCATCTATCCAGAATTCTAAAAAATGTTTCGAATAGAAGTTGCTTACTTTTACGTAAGGAATCCAAATCTGCAATTAAAATTGGGGGTCTCCATTAAATATTTTAAAGTTACCCCCATCCCACGTAGGGGGTCGTGTTTGGTATCATTTGATAGATTTTAAAAAATTATTGAACACATATTTTTCATTTTTTCGATCCGATGTTCATTTCGCGAAATATGCAACGGTCCGCTACTTTTGGGTTGGGACACTCTATATATAAAGTTGACGAAATAAAAATTAATATATGTAGTGAATTATCATTAAAATTTAAAAAACCTACAAAATGAGACTTTATAAGTTAACAACTTACAATAGTTTCGGAAATGTAATAATGAATTAACCGAATGTAATTTTCAAAAAATCAAAATACTTTACTTTTTTCAAGGCAAAAAAATTCATGTCGAAATAGTTTTAATTTTATTTCGTAATGGGAAAGTACATCATGTGACACCTCATTTAAAATCGTTTGAAATACTGATTACAAAAATGTATAATGATGACGTCACTAGTATTCCATATGTGCCACAATATCATAACTTAAAAATAAAAAAAGACCTGTTTCGGGATTTTTCCTTAAAGTCGCCGGTTTACGAAATAACGAATTTATTCCTTTCATTTGCACCATACTGTCGGTGGAAAATAGTGTCGCGCACGCTTGATTAGAAATTAAAAAACAAAGTTGTTTTGAATATTGTATTGCAAAAAACCTTTCGGGATTTCATCAATTGATGTTTAAAGAATATCTACCTACCTTGGCAACATTCAAATTTTCAGTTTTTCATATAGTTTTTGAGGGTTAAAAATGGCCGATTTCTCAATTTTTCAATTTTTAATCGCTTATATGACAAAAACTATCATTTTTAGAGAAAAGTCACTAAAAACCTTTTCTGTTTGGAATGATCCAAAAAACCTAAAAAAAACTTTATTCCATGCAAAAAAATAATTTTAGGAAAAAAACAAAAAAAAAACGTTTAAAAAATTTTTGACCACCTTTTGGTCCTGGCAACATGCAAATTTGTTAAAAGGAGTCCTTTTTGAATAAGATTGTGCAAAAAATCCGAATCAGAATATTTTTCCTAGCGGATGCGCAGTGGCCTTCTGGACTACTTGTACATATTTATTATCATCATTACTATTAATATTATCACCCAAATTATTTCACAATGGGAGAATCGACAATTGCTAGGCAACGTGACGTCGTGACGTCACTAAAATAGAATTCTATTTGGCGTGCTCTCACACCAGGTGCGGGAGCATGCCAAATAGAATTCTATTTTAGTGACGTCACGTTGCCTAGCAACTGTCGATTCTCCCATTATAAAATTCTATTTTGTGACGTCAGCAAAATAGAATTTTATAATGGGAGAATCGACGGTTGCTAGGCAACGTGACGTCACTAAAATAGAATTCTATTTGGCGTGCTCCCACAGCTGATATTATATCTGCAAACAATTTTATAATTATACGTGGAGATGCTTAAGTTGCGTTCACAGTATATAGCATTACATATTTTTTTAAATATGCTTATTGTGATCATTTTTAATTCTTAATTTATAAGGATTATAAATTACTCATTTCCAAATACACTGGCGTCAGGCCCGCTTTAGCCAAGTCCCATACTAATAAAATATATTTATATGTAATTTATAATTCATATAATATTGTAATTTTGACATGTATAATTATGACATTTGAAAAAATAAATAAATATTATTGTAATCTTTATATTATAATTAAAAAAATAAATCACTTGGGTTGAGAGGGGGGCCGATCGCCCCTATCGCCCAACAGTCATCAGACCAATAATGACATCTGCGGCAGAAACACGACCCGACACAATCCGCTCGAAACGGCGGATATGAAAACCCTTCGAAAAATCGATGGTAAGACTCTATGGGACAGAGCTAGAAGTACAGATATACGACGGAGATGCAAGGAGGATAACATTAATAACTGGGTAAGAAACAGAAGAATAGAATGGAGTGACCACATAAGCCAAATGACAACAAATAGGATAGTCAGGACAGCGCGAGACGGTTCCCCAATACAAAGACGATTAGTGGGAAGTCCACGAAAACGATGGAACGGCAACCTACTAGAGGCACATTGAAAAAAACAGACAGAGTCATGTCTATACAAAAAAAAAGAAGAAAAACATTAAACAGCTTAAACATCATACCGACTATTACTAGTATAAAGATAAATATAGAACGGTACTAAATAAGTTAAAAACAAAACAAAAAGTTAAACAGTTATCTCGAAAATAAACAGATAGGTTTCGGTTCGACATAACTATAGTCGCAATCATGTAGCATAATGACAATTTGTAGGTTATAAAATATTACTTGTCACATTTGTGTAAAAAATAGGTTTACCAGAAGTAGTCAAATTAAGAGAGCAAGAGTTAGTAGGGGTCGACAAGACAAGAATTCTTGTCTTGACAACAACTTCTTGTCTTGTTTTGAGAAAAAATCAAGAAATTTAAAAAAATCTTGTCTTGACGTTTTCTTGGCATCTTATATCTTGTCTTGACTCAAGAAATAACAAGATCTTGAAATTTCTTGATTACTCGGTCCGGTGATTCCTTGTCGACCATTTTATTGCATTTCGTGCTAACACGGCCTCCACTGCCACTGGGGGAATCCCCGATTTGCATTTGTTTCCTGACGAAAGCAAAATTGATGTGTAGTTGCATGCTTAAATTAAGCATTTTGTATGTTTCGAACATATTATAAACTTAGCTGCCCAGGATTTCATAAAAATTGTTGAGCCATATCGAAACAGTTTAGATATCAAAAAGATTTTGATTATTTGGAGGATGAAATCGAAGTAGAAAATGATATAAGTGATACTTAGATTTTTCAACTCTCCTGTTAGTAAAATTAACTACTTTGTCAAAAAAATCAAAAACTCAGTACAAATGCAACTTAAACTTAACAGTGCTTGCGAGGCCATAAGTTGTAAGATGACTATGCCAGAATTAGACGTGCCTACAAGATAACTTTCAATTTATATAATGAATTGGCTAAAAACGCGGTGACAAAAGGAATATTAACACATTATCTTTGTACGTCTGGAGATATTGAATCAGATTTATTCAAGGAGCTTAAGAAAGAATGGAAAGAAAGGTATATTGATAAGAACATAAATACAGGAAATCACTACAGATCAATCAGAAACTATATCACAGATAAACCTTGGTTTTCTAAAATGGAGTCGACAAAGGATATGACAAGAACCATATGCAGAATGAGATTTAACCACTGTCTTACACCATCATATATATTTAAACTTAATATAGCTGATAGCCCTCAATGTATTTGTGGTCAGTTTGGTAACCTACAACACAAAATTTTGACCTGTTCTCTTATTTCTAATAAAGTTAATATGTTTTTAAATTCACTGTATTCTTTGTCTGATGTCCACCATCCCATTAATTTAAATTATTTATTAACATTAGAAAATAATGAGTTGGTATATCGACTATTGTATAAACATATTTTAGATATTAAACTTAAGTTGTAATTGTAAAATATAGTGTAAGTATTTCTTGTAAATTGTTATATATTAAAAGAAAAAAGAAAAGAAAAAAAAAATATAAATAAAAAAAAGAAAAAAAATAAAAAAAAGAAAAAAAATATATATAAAAAAAAATATAAAAAAAATAATAGAAAAAAATATATAATAAAAAAAATGAATGACGAACTTGGACAGTCCATAGTAAAAAGCTTTCGAATGAAGTAGAGGGCTAAAGAAGAAAAGAAGAATGTTGCAGTTTTTACTGTGGAACTCTGAGAACATCATTTAGAAAAAAATAAATAAAAAAAATATAATAAAAAAAATTATTAAAAAAAAATCCAAAAATAATTATTTATTAGTAGAATTGTTTATTAGAGATTAATATTAGTATTAGTTTTAGGATAAGATACGAAAAAATGACTAATAAAATAAAAAATAGCAAAATTGGCGAATGGCCTTAGTGTCCGCAGTCATATAAACCCAAATAAACAACAACAAACTTTCAATTTTCGAGATGCTAACTTGGGGTTTAAGTGTAAAAAATGCTTTAACTATATTTTGCCACAACAACGAAAATCTAAATAATTGCACAATATTAGATAAAGAATGGTTCTGATCAGTAAATTTTGTCAGTATCTAAGAAGCTTTAAAACACTTTCTTCAATTCTCGAAGGGGAAAAATATTGCACACTCCCATTGGTGGTAATTGGAGTTATTTTACTTTTAGACAAACTGGAAATATGGGTTCATGAACTTAATAATACAATTGATACAGACGCTGTATACACACACTGTATATACTGTATAGTTCTTTTTTTGAATTACATATACAGGGTGTCCCGAAAAGATTGGTCATAAATTATACCACAGATGCTGGGGTCAAAAATAGGTTGATTGAACGTCACTTACCTATATACAATAGTGCACACAAAAATAGTTACAGCCCTTTGAAGTTACAAAATGAAAATCGATTTTTTTTCATATATCGAAAACTCCTAGAGGTTTTTTATTGATAATGGACATGAGAAATTTTTATCGCAGCAACATCTTAAAAAAAATTATAGTGAAATTTGTGCACCCCATAAAAATTTTATGGAGGTTTTGTTCCCTTAAACCCCCCAAACTTTTAGGTACGTTCCAACTAAATTATTATTGTGGCACCATTAGTTAAACACAATATTTTTAAAACTTTTTGCCTCTAAGTACTTTTTTGAGAAGCCAGTGTTTATCGAGATATTTTGAATATTTGTCGAATCCACCACATATTTGTATATGGTTAAGTATGATTATGGACACATGTTAATAATCTGAAAATTTATTTATAACTTAAATTTTTTGGTATATTTTGAAAAAGAAGCCACATCTCGATAAAAGTTGACTTATCAAAAAAAGAGTAAGAGGCAAAAAAGTTTTAAAGACACTGTGTGTAACTAATGGTACCACAATAATAGTTTAATTGGAACGTACACAAACATTTGGGGGGTTTAAAGGAACAAAACCCCCATAAATTTTTTATGTAAATATAGTAAAAAAGAAGCCGCATCTCGATAAAAACTGGCTTATCGAAAAAATACTAAGAGGCAAAAAAGTTTTAAAAACGTTGTGTTCAACTAATGGTATCACAATAATAAATGAATTGAAACGTACACAAAAGTTTGGGGGGGTTTAAGGGAACAAAATCCCCATAAATTTTTTATGGGGTGGACAAATTTCACTATAATTTTGTTTTAAGGTGGTCCTGCCATAAGAATGATACATGTCCGTTTTCAATAAAAAATCTCTGAGGGTTTTTGATATATTGAAAAAAAAATAGATTTTCATTTTGTAACTTCAAAGAGCTGTAACTTTTTTTATGAGCACATTTGTACTAAGGTAAGTTAGGTTTAACCGAACTATTTTTGACCCCAGAATGTGTGGTATAATTTATGACCATTCTTTTCGGGACACCCTGTATAGTTCTTATTTCCTATTTCAGAAAGCTGATAATGATGACTTACAATCTTGGAAGTATGAAATTGAAAAATACTTAAATGAGCCTAGGTCAGAAGATTCTGAGAATATACATACTTGATTGACGGAGAGGCCACGAAAATATCTACCAGTCATTATAGAAAATGGCCAAGGATTTTCTCAGAACGCCAGCAACATCTGTACTTGCGGAAAGAATATTTTCAAGAGCAACATTAAGAATAACAAAGCCAAGAAATCGGCTAGGTGTTGACTCCATCAGAAGGATTATCTGCCTTAATTCATGGCTTATCAATTTAAAAGGGTGCTAAATTTGTTATTTAAAATAAAATCTAGATTTTATTATTAGTCAAGATATTTCAAGATTTTTTGTTTTCTTGACAAGAAATCTTGGTATTTCTTGTCTTGTCTTGAAATTTAAAATTGCTTCTTGTCTTGATCTTGTCTTGAAATCAAGCCAAGATCAAGACAAGATCTTCAAATTTTCAAGAAGTTGGCGACCGAATTTCACAAATGTGGTCTCGAGGCAACAAAGTACAAAAAACTCAAAGAAGTATCAGAAAGTTTTTTTATTAAAAATATCAATATAAGTTGACGCGTTTCGGCTAAACAAGAGCCATCATCAGCATATATATTGTTATGATCTGCTTCTTATTAATTTTATATTAATTATTACTTATTTGATTAATTATTTAATTGTCGCAAATCATACATAAAAAATGAATAAAAAATCTCAGGGTGCCTTTTTATAATAATATAAAAAAAAAATGTCTAAATTATCTTACGTTATACTTATCTTCTCTCGTGGTTTCAGTATCTCTTAGTTGATCCTAATCGGGATAAAATAGGAAAAAGAAATAAAGCAAAAATATAAAATAAACATACAGAATTGTCTTTTATTTATCAAAATCAATACCCTAAAAATCTATCAAATCTAAAACCTGTGGACACAGATGTCCGAATGAAATTTTTACCACTTAAATTTATTCTAGTTAATAAAAAAGCCATTTATCGGTTTGTTCCCGATTACTTTCGTACAACAAAATAAACAAAACCAAATTATGTATTCGCAAGATTAGCTATACTTCCTATTTACTGTTTGAAATATTGGAATTTTAATTCCTATGCTTTTTACTCAAAATTTTAGTTTCCGAACATAAAAATATCTTTCACATAAGTTGACTGACCTTTTGCTTCACTCACTCTGATGTCTTCTCGTGACCCAAAACAGCTCTCCCTCGTTGACTATGTTAAAAGGCTACTCATCAAAGCCCTCTCCGTTCTCCAGCTTCAAAACTATCAGCATACCAGCACCAATTCACCAAAAAGCCAGGCCTCTTTTGACCAGTACTCGATTCAAAACAGAACTCCAAAAATTCTCTGCTCTCCTTCTCACAATAATACAGAATCAAAGAGGTATTTCGTCTCAATTTGATCTGTCTCTCGTTCCACTTTTCAGCACTATTCTCCACTATCAAACAACCACTGGTACTTGCTAACTATCTATCCACGAAAAAACGTCGAACTGCTCCTCAGCGATGCCAATCACATACTGAATTCTTTCTCAAACTCAACTCAACATTCAAACCATTTTTCCCCTTCCAAATTGCCAAGAATCAAAAACATTTCTCTTTTCCATTCGACAAACAAACAGTCATTCTTTCAAAATTATTCCGACCATCTTAATTACTTTCGGGGAAACTCTCCAACATTTACTCGGGGTGAAACAAAGATATTAAAATTCCAAACTTTCTTTTAAACCATTTTTCTAGAAAATTATAATTACCTCTACCTGTGGATTTTATAGTTCCCGTAATAAACAATCTTTTTCCATTTTAAATCTAAATACATTGTCCTTTTCACTTTAATTATTCACAAAAGTCTTTAATGGTTCATCGGAAAGCTCATTAAAAAAATCCACTTACATCCAAACTAAATTCTAATAAATATTTACAGATCAATATACAGGGTGTATCAAATTTATGTGCCCGCGTTATTTAAAAAAAATTTAATTTAATTTTCATTTTGCCTTTGGTTGATAAATTGAAAACACAATAATATGTATAAGTACAGGAACAAGTACAGGAACATAAACATCAAGAACTTACCAGAACAGGAAGGAGGAAGAATAAACTAGTTTAAGGGCAGCCAAAGCCTGAAAATTGAATTTTTTAAGTTTTTTGGGTTATGATTGAAAATTATTATCTGAAATTTTCTCTTTCCAACGATATATAACACATGATAGTATAAAATATCCATGGTTACAAAACTATTTGTTTTCTGAACGTCTGCACTCAACTTACCGTGTACCAGTAGGTTCATAGCCTATTAGAGTGTTTCATGTTTTTGCGATTTCCCGAATACTAGGTTTTTAACTTTTGATGTCAGATATCTCTGAATTTTTAGATGATATAAGGTTCAAATTTTTACAGTAGTTGTAGATACATAATATCTAGTCCCGCGTAAAGTTTTATTGAAACATGTACAAAAACAAGTAAAATAAAAAATTAAATTTAAACTTTTTTGGGTTTTTTTTGTAAGAGTATTTTAAAAAAATTTAAAATAAATGCTTATTTCACTCTAACTTTACAAAAATCTACGCGGGACTAAACAATGCATGTAGTTTCAAAATTAGGTCTCTAAGTGCTTTGGTTACAGAGCTATGTGACATAATGTTAACATTGTCGTTAAATGGGACTTTGGGTGCCCTTAAAAGACAAACATTACTGCACAAACGAGGAGGTGTTAATCAAAACCAATCTTGTCCACCTTAAGTAGTTTTAGGGAAACCGCAAAAAACGTTTTAGTAAATAACCTTGCACGGAAAATCGGTAAAATTAACATATATCATTTTATTTAGTGAAATTAACTTATTATAGTAAATATTTCAAATCTAAAGGTATAAAAATAAACCTGTAAATACGTTTAAAAGAAGGACATGTTCTTATATGATTCGATTTCGTGGACCTGATCTTTTTTGTTTGAAGTCTAATGAGACATGTTTGATTTTGGTTGCTCTCCAGTAAGATGGAATAGAATATCATTCTATAATATGTTTACTTTTCTATGATTTTTATTAATATTTTAATCAAGTGACCAAATCCGGGCACTGCTATTAGCTAAATGGACACGTGGTTTTATGAATTGAAACTAGCTGTGGACATGATTTCATTTAATTTGGAACTGGGACCCTAATATTGTGTATTCATTTTAAACAGGACATCATTTTTTTTTAACCAAACCGAAAACATCACAGAATAGGATCCACCATTTTTATTATGAAACAGCTGCTAACTCATTTTTGATTTTTATGGACATGATTGATTTTGATTGACACCTCCTCAAAAACATTCTTTGGTTTTGCTGTTTTGCTGTACAATATATTATAAATAAAAAAGTAACTGTGTAAGAACATCTTCATGTGGATGAACCATCTTGCGAACCCATCTTGTTCGCAATATGGTTCCTCCACATGAAGATGTCAGTACACAATTACTTTTTTATTTGTAATATAATCGCTGATCGTAAAAATCGCTTAACAGCAAAACCAAAAAATGTTTGTACAGTAATGTTTGTCTTTTAAACTAGTTTATTCTTCCTCCTTCCTGTTCTGGTCAGTTCTTGATGTTTGTGTTCTTGTACTGGTACTTATATGCTGATGATGGCTCTTGTTGAGCCGAAACACGTCCAATTTTATTGATATTTTTAGTAAAAAAACTTTGTGACATTTCTTCGAGTTTCTGTAATTTGTAAAATTAAAATGACATACACAAAGACTAAAAGTTTTTATGAAATAATTTGAAAAACCAAATAAACAACAAATTCAAATAAACTAATAAACACAATGCGCTAATGTCACTGCCAATGAAAATGGTCGACGTCAAAATTCATAGTAAACACGGTATTAAAGATATGCCGTATTATTTATCCTTGTTTAACTTATTGCGGTTGCTATGGACAAGCGGCTTAATTTTGCGATACTGTTTTCTGTGGGTAAAAGGAGACCTAGTATAAAAAGCAATTCGTAAATAACTTCATGTATAGGAAAATATAGATATACGATTGTGCATACGATTGTGAAAAACCGAAAAACATAATAAAAAAAAAAGAAATGTTGGATGAGAAATTTTATTTTTTTTATGCTAATGCCTCGACAACTAATGGTCATTGGCATGGTAGGTACGGTGAATTTTTGCAGTTAGGTACCTAGTGTCATGTGTAGTGATATAAAATTTCCGTGAAGATTCGAACGCCGGAAACTTTCCGGAAATATTGGAAACTTTCGGAAACTTATGGAAATATTGCATTTGTATCCAAATTATTATAATAAATTATACAAATCAGTAGTTAGCTTTACTTATTGTTGTGGAATTACGACTAGAGAAAAAATCTGTTAAAAATTAAATGTCCAAAAATACTTTTAAAATTCATTTAACTTAATTAAAAAAAAATACTCTGAATATATTAGTCATTATAATTAAAACTAAAAAAGTTATCTCATTTAAATAGTTATTTATGATATAATTGTTAAAAGTACAATTTTAAGGCACGCATGTGAAAGTTTGCAGAATGAACGAAGCGAATTCTGCAATTCACATAAGTGCCTTAAAAATGTACTTTTTAACACGTATATCATTCAATATTATTTCAACAAACGTTATAAATTTATAAAATACAATGTTTTTGTTAATTTCTGAAACCATGAAACCTATGACCCGTAAAAGGTAGAACTGGTTGTCTACATTCGAGGGGAATGTCTAAAAATTCTTAGCGAAAATACTATACCGTTACATAAACAAGTTTTTTCTACAGACGTGTTAAAAATGCAATAATACAGTTTAAATTAAATTTTAAAAAACCTTTTAAACCACCTTTTTGGAATGGCGCAAGTTGTACTATTAATATTAATGTTAATAAATGAAATATAAGTATTTTGACGTTTCACAATTTGACAATTCACTTTTAACTGCAGTGCCTTAAAAATTTTAAAGCACTAGTGCTTTAAAGTAGCATTTTTAACGCTCCTATGGAATGCTAAAAATTGCATTTTTAACACGGTTGTAGAAAAAAATATTAAAATAAAAAAGATAACATACAATAAACAACCCAATATTGTTTATATAGGAACTTACTTCGGGTAATAAATATGTATTCCTATATACCTAGTATTAAAGCAGGAACTTTTTTCTTAAATAATAATAACAAAAAACACTATAAAATTCTTAGGAATTATAAAATAATATATAAATAAGTAAGAGTCTATTCTTATGAGCCAGAGAAATTTTCTTCACACAAGCTGAACTCTGTATTATGAAGAGAATGTAATGAAGAGTCTCTCTCCGTCTTGCTTAATCTTTCATTTTATGACACGGATTTATAGGCTTGCACTGGTTCCAACAGATGAGTTATAGAAAGACTCTCATCACGTACCATTTTCCCATGTTTATGATCTTTTAGAAGTTTTTCATTATTGGACAAACTGGGGGTTAAATTCCCAATTTGTTATTGACTAAATAAGGTCCCAATGACCTCTGTGGACTGTATGTTAGTTACCAACGCTTTGGTTCAAAAATCACACCCCATAAAGAGGTGGTAAAAGGTTATATCTAATCCTTTAACTAAGATTAAATTAATAAAGCGAGTTGAGAAAGTAAAGGTTTAATTATCCTAGACAAAAAAAGGTTACAAAATAAAACAATAATTAAATTAAAAAAAAAGAACCAATCTAAACGTGTATTGAATATGGAGTCAAAATTCAAAATGTCTATGAATGTAAATTTATTTGAAAATGTTTACTCAAAAAGTTCTGTATAGCTACCATAGTCCCATTATTGCACTTCCCGGTGGCTGGTTTCAAGTCAAGGAACTGCTGCTGGTCGAAGTAATCTGCTGGTCTCGAACGGTCACGGCTCAAACTTAGCCCAAACACCACAAATCTGGTAGTTTTTTGCTGAATTTGGCGGTAATAAAATCACAAATAAATAAGTAGACTCCAATATAGTCTACTACAAACTTAACAGTTATGTGAAATTTTGTATTTACTCCTGTATAAAATAAAGGAGTTAAGAAACAATAAATGATTAAACACACTTATTCAAAACAACAAAATACAATTTTTACGTATGGTCTACAAATTTTTAACCACACATAATATGTGTACAACTCTAATTGAGTCAGGGTACTGGCGATACATTTTTTAGCGAGTTGACGAGACGAGGACAATTTCTCGCCCGTCGCGTCAGGTCAATAAAAATGGAACAACGAATCGACAATTTCAATGTATGGCGCGCTAATATTTAATTTAGATTTTAAATACGCGTTTCCGGAACATTCTCCCCCCGCTGGCTTGTCCAGAGAAAACAATATTCAACTCAACATATATGCCTCACCAGAAGCCGCCAAAATTATTCCGAGTCCGGCCCTGTCCAGTTAAGTGTAGACTTGATTCAAGGCTTACAAAATATACTAACTAGAATACCTTACTATATTATGTATTGAATTACGTTAAACCTACAAAACGAAACTATACTAAAACAATAAAAAATATATATAAAATATAAATATGTACAAAATTCTGTAGAACTACAAATCGGAAGAAGGTAATCGACAAATCTTGGTGATTGGTCTCACATATTCTCCCGTCCGAGTTTTTACCTTGACGGACCTAACCTTTTGATCTCGTCCCATATATGTTTCAACAATACGGCCCAGAGGCCAAAGTAATGGAGGATTTTCCTCATTTTTAACAAGAACCAATTCATTGACCTCAAGATTTTTAGTGCATGTTCTCCACTTTGGTCTATGCTGTAGCTGATTTAAATAATCAGTAACCCATCTGTTCCAGAACAATTGTTGTGCTTGCGAAATCTTTTGGTACACATCCAATCTATTTTCGTTGACCAAGGTAACATCCAACTCCGGGTATGCAGTTAAACTTGTGCCAATCAAAAAATGTCCCGGAGTGAGACATGCCATGTCGTTTGGGTCATTCGATAATTGTGTAAGGGGTCGTGAGTTTAGAATGTCTTCAATTTGCACGACCATTGTATAGAACACTTCAAAGGTAACAACATTTTTACCAAGTAATCGATAAATGTGAAACTTAGCGCTTTTAATTCCACTCTCATGTAAACCTCCCCAATGTGGAGCATTTGGAGGCAAAAATTTAAATTCTATTAAATTCTCTAGACAATAATCTTTTATACTACCATTTTGTTCTTTACTTATCAAAAATTCGTGCAATTCCTTAAGCTGATTACGTGCTCCAAAGAAGTTAGTTGCATTATCACTATAAATAACGGTAGGGTTTCCCCTACGGGAAATAAAACGTTTCAGGGCTAATAGAAAATCCTGAGTAGTCAGACTTGAAACCAATTCCAAGTGGACTGCGTGAGTGACTAAACAAACAAAAATAGCTATATAAGCTTTTGTAATTGGTGCTTTTCTAAGGTTAGAGCTTTTTATTAAAAAGTATCCACCATAGTCAATGCTTACCTTTCGAAAAGGTCTAGAGACAGTTACCCTATCTTTGGGAATGTCTGCCATAATTTGGGTCATTGGTTGACACTTAAAACGAAAACAAATCATACAGCGGTGTATCACTGTTTTAACCTCTCTTAAACCATTAAGAGGCCAGAATTTTAGGCGAAAGTTTGACAGAGTGGTTTGCGCACCTGCATGTCCTAATTTTACATGCATTTCTTTCAACATAAGCGAAACAATACGATTATGAGCTGGCAACAAAATAGGATGTCTCTGATCATATGGAAGGTCAGCATTTTCCAATCGTCCACCCACACGTAAGAAGCCGTCCTCTAGAGTGTACATGGGCGTCAATGCAGCTAAATTTTTATTTGAACAAACTTTATTTACTTTAAGGTCAGAAATTTCTTTACTAAAATATTGTTGTTGAAGCTCCCGTACTATGAGATTTGTTGCACTATCTAGTTCTCTGGGAGTTAAAACCTCCGGTAATCGATTTGGATCAGTTTTCGACAACCTACAGTTTTTTACAAATCGTAAAACGTATGCAAAAATACGTTGAGTCTTTTTAAGCGATGAATATCTTTCCGAAGCTAATAACCAAAAGCTATTTTCTACTTGAATATTAGACAATACGACCTTCTTTTCTTCGGAAATATTCTCCAAATCAAAATTCATTCTGAATTGTTCATAATTTATCTCTAATGACGATAAAAATGGAGGACCACGCCACCACATATGCGAAGGGACCAACAGCTCTTTCACTACTACACCCCTACTAGGCAAGTCTGCTGGGTTCCAATTAGATTTAACATGATGCCAAAGAAAACTTTTCTTGAATTAACTTGAATTAACCCAATATAATGCTATCTCTGAATCCGATCATATATGACATTCGTCAATCCTAACACGATCCTTAAAAATATCTATAAGAGAACTAGCCAACTGCGTACCCAAACTTATTGCACACAACTCTAATCTGGGAATCGTCATTTTTAACAAAGGTGCGACTCGTAATTTTGACGTAATGAATACCGAAGAGATTGATTCATTACTGTAAATCGTTCTCATATATACAACTGCTGCATATGCCGCTTCACTTGCGTCACAAAACACATGCAATTCTATTTTACAAGTGTCTGAATTTGTTAAAACGTAACGAGGAATACTTATTGTTTTTAACTGAATAAAGTCCGAGCAAAACTCTTCCCAAATCCTTAACAAATGCGGTTCTGTGATTTCCGAATCCCAACCAATTTTCAATAACCAAAGCTTTTGAATTAAAATTTTTCCTCTAACGATAAATGGTGTCAACAAACCTAATGGATCAAAACATTGAGCAACCAACGATAAAATCTTCCTCTTAGTGATCGGTTTACTTTCCGCAATTTCCGGTACTACAAAGCTCAAAACATCAATAGATGGATTATATCTTAAACCAAGCACCTTATTAGAGTGTTCCTTTGACAGATCTATGTTCTGTAATTCGAAACTGTTTGAAACATTCTGATCCTTTTGTAACAACTCAGTAAAGTTTGAAACAATTTTGTGCAATGTAAATCCAGATCCATTAAGCACTGTACTTAAGTCATTATTTAGCTTATTCAATTCACTAACAGAATCACAACCCGCCAAGATGTCATCCATATACGTTTGTTCTGTTAAAATGTGCGAAACAAAAGGATAATTCGCTTGATTTTTATTTGCGATATCTTTTAGTACTCTAGTAGCCAAAAAGGGCGCGCAATTCGTGCCGAATGTTAATCTTTGCATCTCTATACACGATAGTTGTTCACTAACGTTATTTCTCCATAAAATATTTAGCAAAAATGTTTGATTTGGATTAACTTTTATTTGCCTAAACATTTTTTCAATATCTGCTATTAAGACAAATTTAAAAGTGCGAAATCGTAATAAGATATCGTACAAGTTAGGTTGTACCTGATACCCCTTTAGCATTATGTCGTTTAGTGAGAGACCGGTAGAGGTTTTCCCACTAGCATCGAAAACAATTCTAACTTTAGTCGAAATACTGTCTTCGCGTATGACTGCGAAATGAGGCAAAAAATATTTATTAAAATTTTTATATTTTTTCAAGGGAATCACTTTGGCGTGATCTAGTTGCAAATATTCGTTAATAACCGATTTATACTCGTCGAAATGAGATTTATTTTTACCTAACTTCTTTTCTAGATTAAAAAAACGGTTCTTAGCCATAGCCAGCGAATCTCCTAACTTTCCAAAAGAGTTAGGAGTACGAAAAGGCATATCTACTTGATATCTTCCATCTGGAAGTACAACTGTGCTATCTACAAATATTTTCTCCGCTATTAATTCATCGGAGTTCAAACTTGGCTTCTCTCTCGGAACGTCCTCAGTGCACCAAAATTTTTGTACAATGTGCTCGAGAGTCTCAGAATTTCCCGAAGAGATACACAATGAAACGCATGGCGATGCATCTTCACTTGTGTGAATAGACTCCAGTTGTTTAGTTCCAAAACATGCGTGAGGTGCATGTGAATTCTTACTCGAAGGGTTTTTTATAAACGAAGTTGGTATTGTACCGGCTATAATCCATCCCATTCTTGAATTTTGAAGGGTTGGCATGTTTTCTCCTATGTGGTGCATACCATCTACCAATAATTTATAGCAATAATCTGCTCCAATTAACAAATGTATATCCGACGTCACGTAATATTGAGAATCTGCCAAAACAAAATGAGAGGGAATGCAAAGCTTTTTACTATCAATTTCAAATTGCGGTAATGGATTTGTTATTTTGCTGAAAATACCACAAGATATTCTCATTTTTTCTGAATTTACCGACGAATTTATTACGATATTGACCGTCTTTTGTGACCTCGTTAAACTAATTCCTAAACCATAAATCGACATATTCTTTTCCTGCGTAGGATATTTTAATCTATTTGCAAGCTCTTCGGTTATAAAAGATAATTGACTACCCGGATCAATTAACGCTTTGACCGAAATTTTACAACCATATTTTGAATATAAGAAAACATTTTATAGTTCCCAACAGGACAACCGAATTTTTATTAGACATTGTCAAAGTCGTAAATTCGATACTCGCGTTATTACCATTACTAACATTTTTATCGTTTGCGAGGCTCGGAGAAGAATTTAATGTTTCCAATTGGGAACAAGGCGACAACGATCTCTTTGAAAAATGTAATAATGTCGCATGATTTTTTTGACATACTACGCAAGATTTTTTACTAGGACAAGCCGAAACGTAATGTTGGCCTTCAAGGCAATTAATACAAAGTTTATTTGTTTTAACAAATTTAAATCTATCAGAAACCGACAATTTTTTGAATTTTCTGCAGTCGCAAATTAAATGATTCTGTAATGAACAGAAGTTACACGATATTTTTCCACTGTCTGTGGCAGATAAAACTCTATTATTCATTCTATTATAAGTGGGAGCTGCAGACTTATTTTTATTCGATGTAGATGCATCAAAATGCTTAACCGGTACTAAATTTTCGAGATGTGTTGCTCTTTCCTGAATTTTATTTAAAAATTTCTCAAAGGTAACTTCTGCCTTTTGTTCCCGTGAAAACTCCAAAGACCTTAGCGTAGCGCTATCAAGTTTTTGTTCTACTAACAATATAAGTATCCAATCTAATTTATCCTTATCAGTTAGATTTAAATTATCCAAAGCTTTAAGTTTATTAGACACATGAATATATAAATCTCTAAGTTGTATGTGATTTGCATTTTGTGGTACCTCAAATTATATTTATTTCCATAGCTCTCTACTAGAGTATCCAAAGCTGACTTTAAATTTTTTGCAACAACCGGAAAATTTGATATTAATTTAGCCGGCTCACCTCTAACATATGATTTTAAATACATCAGTTTTTGAATATCTGATAATGAATCATTTTTTAAAATTGTTATATCGAATATTTGAAAAAACGAGTCCCATTCCGTTATTTTACCTGAATACGGTTGGATTGAAAACTCCGGTAGTCTAACGGCTACTGGCGATACATTTTTTGTTGAGCTTGTGCTAACTGACTCTAAATCTAAACTATCTTTAGACAATAAATCTAGTTTCGTGCTTAAAATGTCAAAACACCCCAAATAAAGCGCGTCGGTCTCTTCTCGCGTTTCTAATTTGCCTCCATCGGGCAATGTGCCTTCTAAGTAGTTATAACCGTCATTAAAATTATGAAATGCTTCTTTTAGCATATCTAGTTTCACGACTATTGCAAATTTACTATTTATTTGATCTAAATGATCACTAATCCAAGTTTCTACGCGAGTAATATTCGATTTACCCGTCTTTTTCTTTGAACGAGCCGTTGCTTCATCCATTTTTATCAACCAAAATATAAAATAAGTATAAATTGAAAATTGGATATAAAACATGTACTATTTCTCAAACTCTATCGTTTAGATCCGACTCGAAGGATCATGGACAAACTGGGGGTTAAATTCCCAATTTGTTATTGACTAAATAAGGTCCCAATGACCTCTGTGGACTGTATGTTAGTTACCAACGCTTTGGTTCAAAAATCACACCCCATAAAGAGGTGGTAAAAGGTTATATCGAATCCTTTAACTAAGATTAAATTAATAAAGCGAGTTGAGAAAGTAAAAGTTTAATTATCCTAGACAAAAAAAAAAAGGTTACAAAATAAAACAATAATTAAATTAAAAAAAAAGAACCAATCTAAACGTGTATTGAATATGGAGTCAAAATTCAAAATGTCTATGAATGTAAATTTATTTGAAAATGTTTACTCAAAAAGTTCTGTATAGCTACCATAGTCCCATTATTGCACTTCCCGGTGGCTGGTTTTAAGTCAAGGAACTGCTGCTGGTCGAAGTAATCTGCTGGTCTCGAACGGTCACGGTTCAAACTTAGCCCAAACACCACAAATCTGGTAGTTCTTTGCTGAATTTGGCGGTAATAAAATCACAAATAAATAAGTAGACTCCAATATAGTCTACTACAAACTGAACAGTTATGTGAAATTTTGTATTTACTCCTGTATAAAATAAAGGAGTTAAGAAACAATAAATGATTAAACACACTTATTCAAAACAACAAAATACAATTTTTACGTATGGTCTACAAATTTTTAACCACACATAATATGTGTACAACTCTAATTGAGTCAGGGTACTGGCGATACATTTTTTAGCGAGTTGACGAGACGAGGACAATTTCTCGCCCGTCGCGTCAGGTCAATAAAAATGGAACAACGAATCGACAATTTCAATGTATGGCGCGCTAATATTTAATTTAGATTTTAAATACGCGTTTCCGGAACAATTATGAGCTATTATATATTAACTTCTCTGCTCTATCTATAGTCAGTCTATTTCTCCTATTATTATGTATGAAAGAGTATGTGCTATAACTACGCTCTGTTTTGAGCGTAGGAAGCTGGTAACCCCTGCATTGTAATTGCCAAATCTTTTAAAGAAGTTTTCGTGGACATTCCTTGTCACCAGTTTATACAATCTACTGCAATCTATACACTACATAGCTAATATACAGAGAGAGGAATAAATTCAATATCTCAAATACTAATTAGACCGATACTAATCGATGGGTCTGAGCATTTTTCAAAAAAACAATTTAGACCGGGCAGTATCGTCGCCCCCGCTAGCGCAATTATTCCGATTCTATTTTTTTTGCACAAACTTACTCAAAAAGAGGTCCTTATAACATATCCACAGGGTGCCGGGCGGTGCCGTGGTCGAAAAATTTTTTAAACAATTTTTTTTAAACAAATTTACAAAATTCATTTTTTTATTTCCAAAAATTTTTTTTAGATAATTTGGTCAATCTGAGCAAAAAAGGTCTCTTGTCATTTTTCTCTAAAATTGATTGTTGTCGAGTTATACGCGATTAAAAATTTGAAAAATGCGAAAATGGCCATTTCAAGATGTCTATTCTCTGCCAAAGCCATTTTTGAAAAAAAAAAGATGTCTATCAAGTTAGCCCCCGAAAATTAAAAAACATTGTTTTGCTTATGTTTTTAAATTGTGCTAATGTTGTGCTAATTTGTGCAGATATTATTTTAATTTGTGCTGACACGAAAACTCAATTACACTATGATTAACATTCGGGGGCCAACTTGACTCTCAGCTCCCGGGTTTTTTAAGAATATAAATTTATTTTAATGGTACGCAATTGTGCTCGATGTATCTTGAATTGTGCCGTTGGAATTTTTGAAAATGCTTCAACGTTACGCATTTTATTTAACACTTAAAGCTCGGGGGCCAACTTGACCCTCAGCCCCCGGGTTTTTTTTAAGAATATAAACTTATTTTCATGGTACGCAATTGTGCTCGATGTATCTTGAATTGTGCCGTTGGAATTTTTGAAAATGCTTCAACGTTACGCATTTTATTTAACATTTAAAGCTCGGGGGCCAACTTGACCCTCAGCCCCCGGGTTTTTTTAAGAATATAAACTTATTTTCATGGTACGCAATTGTGCTCGATGTATCTTGAATTGTGCCGTTGGAATTTTTGAAAATGCTTCAACGTTACGCATTTTATTTAACATTTAAAGCTCGGGGGCCAACTTGACACTCAGCCCCCGGTTTTTTTTTAAATGTGAATTTATTTTTGTGGTACCCAATTGTGCTCGATGTATGTTAAATTGTGCCATTGGGATTTTTGAAAATGCTTCAACGTTACGCATTTTATTTAACATTTAGAGCTCAGGGGCCAACTTGACCCTCAGCCCCCGGTTTTTTTTTAAATAAACTTATTTTAATGGTACGCAATTGTGCTTGATGTATCTTGAATTGTGCCGTTGGAATTTTTGAATATGCTTCAACGTTACGCATTTTATTTAACATTTAAAGCTCGGGGGCCAACTTGACCCTCAGCCCCCGGGTTTTTTTAAGAATATAAACTTATTTTAATGGTACGCAATTGTGCTCGATGTATCTTGAATTGTGCCGTTGGAACTTTTGAAAATGCTTCAACGTTACGCATTTTATTTAACATTTAAAGCTCGGGGGCCAACTTGACCCCCCAGCCCCCGGGTTTTTTTAAGATAATAAACTTATTTTAATGGTACGCAATTGTGCTCGATGTATCTTGAATTGTGCTGTTGGAATTTTTGAAAATGCTTCAACGTTACGCATTTTATTTAACATTTAAAGCTCAGGGGCCAACTTGACCCTCAGCCCCTGGGTTTTTTTAAGAATATAAATTTATTTTAATGGTACGCAATTGTGCTCGATGTATCTTGAATTGTGCCGTTGGAATTTTTGAAAATGCTTCAACGTTACACATTTTATTTAACATTTAAAGCTCGGGGGTCAACTTGACTCTCAGCCCCCGGGTTTTTTTAAGAATGTGAATTTATTTTTGTGTTACCCAATTGTGCTCGATGTATGTTAAATTGTGCCATTGGAATTTTTGAAAATGCTTCAACGTTACGCATTTTATTTAACATTTAAAGCTCGGGGGCCAACTTGACTCTCAGCCCCCGGGTTTTTTTAAGAATATGAATTTATTTTCATGTTACGCAATTGTGCTCGATGTATCTTGAATTATGCCGTTGGAATTTTTGAAAATTCTTCAAGTTGACGCAATTTAGTCAACACTTAAAGCTCAGGGGCCAAGTTGCCTACCATCCGCGGGGTTTTTTTAAGAATGTGAATTCACTTCTATATTAAACAATTATTGTACTCTATTTGTATCTGTTTACATTAATCATGATCATGCGTTGGGTAATTTTTGTTGAATAATTTTAACTTTATACAAAGTGAATCATAAAGAATGGACAATATTTTACGTGCCGATACATTAACGTAAAATATTAATATTTTACAATGCAGTTGAAGTAAAAACTTCTGTTGTATTTAGCTATATGAATATACTAGGTATTTTACTTAATAAACGAGGGTCAAATATTAGTACGTACTGAGATACAGGGTGGTAAAATTATAAAAATAATTATGTTATGTTGTTAGGTATATTTGTCGGTTCTTTTACACATAAACATAAAAATTGATACAACACCTCTGTACAACATCTATGTCAGTATGTTTCACTTATTGTCATAGTAAGTACACTTTGTTAAACATTTTTAACATCTACCTTTTAATCAATCAGGATGTTAGTATTACTTCAGCTAAGTGAAAATTATGCATTTAAGGAGAGAGAACCAGTGCAAAAAGTAAAGTTGTTAAGATTTATACAGGGTGTTAGTAAATAAGTATGAAACATTTTAAGAGCTAATTCTACATGAAAAATTAATGCCAGTTTGCTTTATAAACATATGTCCGAAAATGGGTTTCGGAGATACGGGGTGTTGAAATTTTTATTTCAAACTGCTAATTTATTTATATCTCTAAGACCAGTTGAGCTATGAAAATGAAATTTGGTGAGTTTTAGGAGGTAGTTATAACAAATTTTATGACATACAATTAAGAATTTTGTATTCATCATTGGCGCGCCTACGGGCAATGGTCTGAATTATTTTAAAGAAAAAAATAGTACGCCACTGAGATATTTCGAATTAGAAATTATTTTTAAATTCCACGTCTAATTTATGATAAAAAACCTTTCTTGCCTTTTTTATATGATGCACCGTTTTTATACAGAAAAATAAAACATCTTGGCGCATATTTTTCATTTCTTAATACATACATCATCAAGAACTATCGAATATAATAATACTAAACTAGAACAATAACAGAAAATATTACTAATACCATTTAAACTAGTAGTCCTGTCGCCAGGGGAGGTACAACAGCCTTCTTAATTCAGATGGACTTACCCAAGTTTTTTTTATGTATTTTGGCCCGTAGAACACGAATTTTTTGGGTAACAGTTGATCCGGATGTCGATAAGATTGTTATAAACAAAGAACTTGAGGAATTACATAACAGCGATTTCTCGAAAAACAAAACATTTTTTTGTATTTTTTGGGTCATTCTAACCAAAAAATGTTCCTTCAAGTTTTTTCGTAGGATGCATAGTTTTCGAGATAAACGCGGTTGAACTTCCAAAAAATCGAAAAATTGCAATTTTTGGACCCGAATAACCTTTGAATAAAAAATAAAATAGCAATTCTGCTTACAGCCTTTAAAAGCTTGAGTCAAATTATATCTGTTTTGAATATTTGCGTTGATAAAAATTTATTTTTTGATTGTTAAAAAAAGCTATAAACACATAGTGTTTCCCGTGCCTAATACATGCGTTTTAATGCATGCTACATAGAAATAGCCCCGCTTGCACTTCTACCTCTACTACCTACTCGTTCGATTTTAAATGAGAAATCATTGAAAACATCACTCAAGCACTAGCTGTTTATAGCTTTGTTTAACAATAAAATAATAAATATTTAGCAATACAAATAATTAAAACCGATAAAATTTGACTTGAACTTTCAAATGCGGTAAGCAGAATTGCTATTTTATTTTTTAATCAAAAGTTATTCGGGTTAAAAAATTGCAAGTTTTCGATTTTTTGAAAGTTCAACCGCGGTTATCTCGAAAACTATGCATCATACGAAAAAATTTGTAGGAGCATTTTTTTGTTAGAATGGCCCAAAAAATACAAAAAAATGTTTTGTTTTGCGAGAAATCGCTGTTATGTGATTCCTCAACTTCTTGGTTTATAACAATCTTATCGACATCCGGATCAACCGTTACCCAAAAAATTCGTGTTCTGCAGGTCAAAATACATAAAAAAATCTTGGGTAAGTCCATCTGAATACAGGAGGGCGTTGTACCCCCCCTGGCGACAGGACTATACGTGCAAAGCTGCAAGAAATGTTTAAAATGATCTCCTTTACAGGTAACAGAAGAATTTTATATTCATCATTGGCGTGCGTACGGGTAATGGTCTGAATTTTTTTAAGAAAAAGATAGTACGCCACTGAGATATGTCAAACTAAAAATCATTTTTGAATTCCTCGTTCAATTGACGACAAAAAACCTTTCTTGCATTTTTTTCATATGCGGCGCCGTTTTTTGCAAAAAAATTAAACATCTTAACGTATACAAAGTATTTGAACTAAGTTTCTATGCATATGGAAACTACCTCAAATACTTGGTAAGCGTTAAGATGTTTTATTTTTTTGTATAAAAACGGCGCCTCGTATGAAAAATACGAGAGAAAGATTTTTTGTCGTAAATTGAACTAGGAATTCAAAAATAATTTTTAGTTTAACATATCTCAGTGGCGTACTATTTTTTTCTTCAAAAAATTCAGACCATTACGCGTACGCGCGCCAATGATGAATATAAAATTCTTCTGTTATCTGTAAAGGAGATCATTTTAAACATTTCTTGCAGCTTTGAACCTAGTTAAAATCTTATTAGTAATATTTTCTGTAATTGTTCTAGTTTAGTATTATTATATTGGATAGTTCTTGTTCTTGATGATGTATTAGGAAATGAAAAATACGCGCCAAGATGTTTTATTTTTCTGCATAAAAACGGTGCATCATATGAAAAAAGGCAAGAAAGGTTTTTTATCATAAATTAGACTTGGAATTTAAAAATAATTTTTAATTCGAAATATCTCAGTGGCGTACTATTTTTTTCTTTAAAAAAATTCAGACCATTGCCCGTAGGCGCGCCAATGATGAATACAAAATTCTAAATTGTATGTCAAAAAATTCGTAATAACTACTTCCTAAAACTCGCCAAATTTCATTTTTAAAGCTCAACTGGTCTTAGAGCAATAAATAAACTGGCAGTTTAAAATAAAAATTTCAACACCCCGTATCTCCGAAACTAAGCATTTGCGGACATATGTTTATAGAGCAAACTGGTATTAATTTTTCATGTAGAATTAGCCCTTAAAATTTTTCATACTTATTTACTAACACCCTGTATATGTATCTCGATAACGGTTTATTTTATAAGGATAACACATGTACCTATTCCATTTTTGTTTAAAAATATAGTTTGAATACGAATTTTACAATGAAATTATAAATGGAAAAAGTACAACAAATTTATGACGTATTTTGTTAAAAGAAGAGAGCGTATGCAGCGCTCTCTTTGCGATATATTAAAAGCGATAATAGTTTCGAACTTCTAAGGTCAAAAATCCTAATTATACGAATTTTTTTGTTGATCTGTTAAAAAATAACTGAAACACAATGACGTAACTAAATTATTTTTACAATTTTAACACGTCTCAAGTACGTTTTAATATTTGACCCCCATTTAATAAGCAAAAAATAGTATTTTCCGCTAAGGAGTCATCATGTAAAATATTACCCACTCTTTATGACTCACCCTGTATACTATGCTAATATGATCAATATAAGTAGAATTAATAGGAATAAATTTAATAAATACGACAATAATGTAATAAATTTTAATTTACAATTCCAATATAAATAATAGCCCCGACACATACATTCTCGCTATCCAAACAAAACCTCTTCTCCTTTTGAATATCATCATAGATCTCCCACTTACCATTTAATCTAAATGCGTATGCATTAAAATGACCTAATAATTTTAAATCATTTGACACAGAGTACCTTGAGTACGAAATCAACCCACGTGACACATACTCTTGATTATTAAATGCAATTAAACGAGGTATATTACTAAGTTTTTGAGGAGTGTTGGACCCTATTTCAAACAATAAATAATTTCTATTCACTTCAAATGTGCTGTCGATTATACCGTTGCAACCCGCAGTGGTACATTTCTTGTGTGATGGTATATAACGGCTTAAAATTTCTTTTTCTAAATTTAAATTTAATTGAGGCGCAACTGGAGTAATAGGGGTTGATAGAATTCTTATTTTGTTACACTTACTACAAAAATGTTTTTCTATTAACGAATGATCCAATTCCCCGATGTTACAAAGGGACTTGACTATGGATTCAATTGTAGTTTGTGTATCGATTTGAATAAGATTTTTTGAAAGTTCGTGCTTGCTAGCGGTGTTGTTAAATATTTTTAATAAAAGTTTTGCTCTGAGTTTGTACAAACCTACGTTAATAGTTTTGAAGCACATTTCTATAATTTTTGCCAAACAGTTGTCTTTTAGTTTTAATATATTAGCAATTGCAGAATAATCACACCAATTACAAGCCAATAAAAGAACAATTGAATCAAAGCCACAAGTATTTGTTAAAATATGCTGTTGCCCTCGAATACTAACGGGTTTTAAATCAGGGCAACTTCCATTTCTTAAAATGTTAATTGCTAATGAGCGCTGACTTTGGTTTAAATCCATTGCTAACCATTCGGAATTTTTTTGCAAATGTGAAGTTCTTTTTCGTTTTTTAATGGGAAAAACTGTTCCTTTCCAATTTTCTTCAGCAGCAAACTCATCTGTGTTGTTTGTAAATTCTGCAATAAAAAACTGATTAAACCATTTGTACACGTACACTCCACATACCAGCAGTGAATTCAAACGTATACATTGTGTTCACATTGGCATCGGAATTATTACGAACTGTGTTATTGTGTAAGATGCGAAGATGAATGAATTAGCAAAATATTAGCATTTTTTGTTGGGCGTCCACAAATTAAGCACCAAAGGTAAAAATAAGCCCAGCCTATTCGACAGTAACCTAACTTTATATCCGACAAAAATAATGGTTTTAATTTCGGTGCTTAATTCGTGCCCGACCTTTTTGTTGTGAAAAACAATTACAGGGGATTTTCAAGATATCCATTATATAAATCTTTTTCTGTATTAGAGCATTCCTTTCACATATATTAAAATTCTGAATAAAAAATATTTAACATCGCACTACTTTAAATTTTAAGAATAGCTAAGCTATTAACGTAGTTATACGGACGATCAAATAATTCGTTCTTATTTATCTATACTTAATATAATAAAGTCGTTATGAGACTGACTGACTCATTATGACCCAAGTCAAACGGCTTGACATAGACACCTGAATTTTGGATACAGGTTGAATTTGGGTTGTAGGGGGTCGATAAGAAGGAATTTTTATAAACTCTTTATTTTAAGGGGTTCAAACAAATCCATAAATAAGTAAATATTTTTTATCTCAAAAACTATTTGTTGTTTTAAAAAATGGCAAAACACGTCAATTTTAGTTTATATTTTTATGTAATATACTGCTTTTTTTATGTTTAAGAAAGGATGGCAAGGAAGTGAAAACTAACCAGTATAAAATTTTGTTTGGAATTTTTTACACTACAATATTAAGTCTTGAAATATATTAAAACAACCCTTAAAAAATAAAAATGTACGGAAAATCAATGTACCTAACCGCTAAACCAACAAAGTTTTCTAACATTTTTAAAGTATCGCGGGCGAAGTCGCGGGTGCCAGCTAGTCTACAGTATAAACTAATACAACTTATTAGGATAAAATTTTGTGCTCCATGTCTTGATACGATTGTGTCAACAACAAAGGTATACAGTGAAGGCTAAAAGTCCAGAATAAATGCGATTTAGATTGAACGATTAGTTTTTCAGCGAAAGACTGAAACACGTCAATTACTGTTTATTTTTGCGCATTTTTTGGCATAAGAGACAAATATACGGGGTCACTCATCTGGAAGATACATATCACCATCAACATTTTCCTTATAGAACCCCCTGTACATTACTGCGTTTTTAAATTTTTAAATGCAGTAATTTATAGAGGGTTCCATAAAAAAGTTGATGGTAATATGTATATACTAGATGAGTGACCCTGCCAAAAAATGCGCAAATAAAAACAGTAATTGGCGTGTCTGAGCGTTTCGTTGATAAAGTATTCGTTCAATCTTTATCGAATTTATTCCTGACTTTTGGCCCTCATTGCAGCCCAAGTACACCCTGTATGTATTATTATTTGTGACGTGAGTGATACATTACCCTGTATTTGTTCGGACTGCGTATTTACTGGAATACTTGAATTGTGGCTATAACCGTGAATTTTCTCTACATCGTGTTCATTGGTGGTAACTGAAAAAGTAGCACAGCATTAATTATTTTGATCTATATAACATTAATTTGATATAAACTTACCTTCCGTTTTTTTAGTAATCTCTTCTATCTTTGCTGAAGCAAGCTTCATGGTCCCTTGCAGCGCCAATATATGCTTGGATAAAAATACATCTAATCGTAATGGCAACACTTCATTGGAGAAAATTTGATTCTTCAGTTCGTTAAAATTACTTTCAACGGGGGCACTTGAGGCAGTCTTTTTTTTGCGGTAGGAAAGGCCACTGATAGAACATTAAACCACAATGGTAACCACTGTAAAAAATTTATAATTCTTGAAACTACTTCAGGTAGATACTGTGCATTGTCAAGGTTTCCAGAAAAAGTCGCAATAGTTGATCGTACTTCATTTTCTATTTGTTTGCCCCATTGTACAAAGTTATTGGTTTCTTTATTGTTGTCACTTTCCTCTTCATTAATGTCGGAATCTACGTCCAATTTTTCATCAAACATTTCTTCGGTTCCTAATTCATCACCAATAAGATTTTTTAGAAAATGTTTACTTGTCTGACAAGGTGTTTCTTGACGACACATCACACCATCACTTTCCGAAAGAGCAACTGTACATATTGTATTCAAAATCTTCCGAGCTTCCAACATAGTACTCACTTGAATGAGTTGACCCAAACATCTTTTATAAAACAGTCTGCTTCGCCTCATAGCATTTTTAAGGCATGCCCAACGACAGAATATGTGCACAACATGAGCTACATCGCCACGTACATAGCACGGTACTTCAAAAACGGGTTGTGATTCCGTTAGAAAGTCGAAGCAATACTTCAAATATTTTTTAAGCGAAGAAAACCCAGTAAATGCTCTCACTATCGCCGATAGCAAAGTCAGCGACATATCGCATACAATTTGGTCAGGAATAGTTGCTCCGCCACGAATCCAAAAATTCAACCAATGCACAATACTGTCGGAGTCATGCCTTTCTGAAATCATGTTTGCAACAGAGTATTGCATGTTTGTTGAGGTATCCGCAACAGTTATGTCATAGATCAGTAATGATTTGCATTTGGAATTATTCGGCCGTACCAGTTTTTTTACTACTCCTCCTGTTGCATCTATTAATACTTTAGAATAGCGAACTTTTTTGCAATAATGATTATATACATGAATTTGGGGAGTACTCCAATAATGCACGTAAAACCGGTCCAAACCTATATCTTTAATGTAGTTATTAAACAGGAATTGATACTTCAATATATACACTAAAAAAGCTGGATCATTATGAAGTCTGTCTTGTTTTCTATCCTGATAAACTGCATTTCTTAATACATTGCTACCGGGTAAAATGTTAGGTTCCATTTCGCCATAATCAATCAGAGAATTGGCCATATCTTTCCCAAAAACCATTAACCGTAAATCGTTGTGAAATAATTTTTTTTGCGATTATTTTTCGTTCGCTTCCCCTAAGTTGCCTTTTTTTCGTGCTTTGACATGAATCAAAGTTACCATCATAATTACAACGAATAACAACTCTACTAATCCCCTGAGGGACTACATTTACCGTTCCCGTCAGTATGGATTTGCATGTAGAGCATGACCCAATAAATTTTAAATAATTATCACCTTCATTAACTTTGGCTCGTTTGAAGTTTAAGGTACAATTTAACCTTGTTACGTCCCAAAAGTGAGAAGATAAAACACCGGCCCACTTTCCCGGTGGTAAAATCTCATAACACCTTCTATCCTGATAAACTTTAGATTCGGGATGAATATCTAACCATTCTTGGAGAGACAATGTTAAAAAAAATTTGAAACTTTTTACATCTGTTTCATCATTATCATTACAATTATTCGAAATGTCGAGATCTAGCACAGAAGAACTTTCATAACTTGTTTCTTGTTCTCGGTTTGGTTGAAGTTTACTTTTAAAGTTATAACGATCGGATAAGACTGCAGTATATAATAGTTTTGGATTGTAAACATAATTTAATTCCTTTGCAATGATTGTCCAAACAGTGTGGGAAGGAGGATTTACTTTTCTTTTGGAAGTAAATAATTTGTCCTTATATTTCTCAAAGGCTGCAAATTCATTAGCGATATTCGATCTTCTTGAGCACATATTTGAAGAGTATCTCTTCTGTAAATAAGTAATATACCTTGATATTTTAAAAGTTAAATAAATTATTTCATACTGACCTTTAAAATGTAGGTATATAAAAGCACTATTTCTATTGGTAGGTATATAATACAATAATAAGTCCAAGTAAAAAACGCGTATCAAAAACTAAAACTAACTTTATTAAATAAACTCAATAAATCCTTTTTTTATATAAACGAAACTACTATCCACTCGGAGGCGTTTGACCAGTTCACAAAAACCTATTTATCCACGAGTGATAAACTTCCCTATGAACTCGTAATACAAATAATAAAACAAATTTGAAATCACACTTAATACGATGGAAGTTAAACTGGAAACTAAAAATTTTTGTTTATTTAAGTCTATAAGTACCCTCGGTTAGACTACAGTATATAATAGTATATAATAGTATATAGGTAGTTTGTTTCCTCAAAAATAAGACACCACTTCCAGGTTTATGACATTTACCTAGAAAACTTAGACTTATTAGTAGACGGTTATAATTGCAGCATATATTTTTGTGCCTCTAAGAATACAAAGGTATATTTTTGAAAAGTTATAGTGCGTTTATAACTTAATCCCTACTTAACCTATTGATAATTTTACTTAGCCCTCAACTTTTTCACCCACGGTGGAGGGCGGAGGGTGTCAGATTAGGAGTGATAATTAAACGCTTAGACAGGTAATGAATTTCTAATCCTACCATTGATGGATTTCTGAGGTGAGGTTATTCCAGGAACATGTTGGTACATAAACAAAAACATTTCACAGAATTACGTTACTTATTTACCAAGCGACGAAAGAGTTTGTAATTTTCGATAATACCTATGGTACATAAATATAATTTTGATGATGTGCCAACTTTCTTCTTGTAATACTGGTAGCTTTAAATATTCTGCTACTAATGCTTGTGAATCGTTTAATTCGCAATTCAATAAATCTGTTTATAATTCACATCCAAATATTGTTCAATTTAATCATAGCCCACGCGAGATCTCTAAAAAATTGTCAAAGTTGGTTGTGGAGAGTCGGAGCATATATTTTGGATCGAATGGCTCGGAAATATTATATAGAATAAGAATTTAAATATGCGCCAGTTGAAAAACCTGTGCGAAACTCAGAAAAATTCTTGTGAGTGAAAAATTCACTTTCTAGATCCCTGTTGTTTGATATTTGATCCGAAATATTTAGTAAAATATTATACCTACGACTGATAATCCGGTCAACTTACGACATCAAAATGCTTGGCAAATAACAAAAATTGCCGGAGAGCCAAATTTTGGTGGAGAGCTAGGGTATACCATAACAAATAAAGTTTAAAAAGTCCCCATCGATCCCATGTGTGCGTCAAAAGTTATTCGGGGTCAAAGGTCAAAATTTGAGATTTTTTGGATTTTTTTCGAAAACGGTAAGTTTTATCAAAAAAAAACTCAAACCAAAGTTGTAGATCTTAACATTCTCTACAAAAATTGTCCTTACAATTTTTTTCCTAAGAGTTACCATTCCTGAGATATCGCGATTTTAAAAGTTACTTTGTACATTATATGCACATATAAGCCACGTATATATATGTGGCCCTTAAGACAAGTATAATTGCCTATTTGTGTCTCTTTTATATAGTATATTATACTATTCTGAAAATATTTGTTCAAAAGGTAATCAGTCCCAAACTGAATTTCCTCTATCCACGTGGCCTTGAAAAACATTTGGCTATACCATTGTTTAAAAAAGAACAGATTGTCTATTATAGGCAATGGCTACAGTATTGTCCGTAGGTCTGGTTCATAATATTATCTGTTTCTTTTAGTGCTAAAGGTTCAGTTCAAGTAAATATAAGTACTTATTACAAGCGTGTACCATTTAGTACCGTTACCGTTATTTGTACAATTTTATAGTTTTAAAAATGTCTCAGTTTTGCTTTATTTGCAATAAACTTTTAAGTGAAACTAAAACAGTTGTGGTTGATCGTGGAATGCCAAATTTAATCGAGGCTAGTGTCGAGAGAGGTGATGATTTGATTGAGTACTTAAGAACTCAAAAATCCGTTACAATACACGTGAATTGCAGAAAATCATACATTCGGAAAACTTCAATCGCTGCAGTGAAAAGACAACGTGAGGAGGAACAGGCTAGTACTTCAAAAGTAAGTCCACCTCATACTAGAACGCGAGTAAGTAAATCACATTTTTTTAAAAATACTGTTTATTTTGTGGCAATGAAGACAATGAAGAATCTGAGATAAAGAAAGCACAGCATCTTCGAAAAGTAATTCGTAACGTGACTACACTAAAATTCAAAGAATCCCTGTTGAAATTAGCTAAAGGTCGTTCTGATGATGTTTCGAAGGCTGTTCTTGAACGTATTAATTTTGAGTATGATTTATGATTTAGTCGCTGCTGATGCAAAATACCATGACAGTTGTTACAAATCTTTCTTAAAACCTAATAATTACGGAAGGAATTCGCTTTCTTCTTGCGGTTTATGGAGCTCCAAAAAAAATTATTTGTCTTGATAAATACCGATACTTAACTTTTGTAAAAAATACGCGAAACAAGAAACAAGTACAACTATCATGTCTTCCTCCAACATCAGCATCTGCTTTTCAACATTTGTATCGAGTATATTATCAAGTTCAAACATGGCTAGGCAATGAACTGAATCCAGAAGACTGGGGTTGGAAATTAGTAGATAATAGTCTGGAACCGATTAAAACCTTACTCCCACCTGCTCCAGAAAAACTCCTTAACACTATTTTTTGCAATTGCAAAAAAGGTTGTAGTGCCAAATGTGGATGTAAAAAAGTCCGGTTGCTGTGTTCTCTAGTGTGTACCAACTGCCAAGGTTAGTCTTGCTCAAATGTCCAGTTTAGTACAACAGAGGAAGACTCCTGTGATTTTAATGAAGAGACCAATGACTCAGTCACATTTGAACAATTTTTGAACATCCAGCAAGAGGAAGAGGAAGAAGATGAAATCGAAGAAGACTTGATTGTTGAAGTAGACTTTCAAGAATATGAATCTGATTAAAATATCTAAAGAAATCAAAATAATAGTTAACCTAATAATCAATAGCAATATCAATAATCAATATCAATAATAAGGTAATATCTAGAACTTGACCGGTATTGTTTCCTTAAATTATCCTAAAATTGTCAAAACAGTTAGTGGAGTAGGCCTACAGGGGAAACCACGGTAAAAAAGAACGCGCCGAGTACACTACCTCACAGGTGGTGTGGAAACGTGTGCATATCATGTATAATGTGACTCTTTGAATCGCGATATCTCAGGAATGGCAACTCTTAGGAAAAAAATAGTAAGGATTATTTTTGTAGAGAATTTTAAGATCCTAAACTTTGATTTAAGGTTTTTTTTGATAAAACTTACCGTTTTCGAAAAAAATCCAAAAAATCTCAAATTTTGACCTTTGACCCCGAATAACTTTTGACGCACACATGGGATCGATGGGGACTTTTTAAACTTTATTTGTTATGGTATACCCTAGCTCTCCACCAAAATTTGGCTCTCCGGCAATTTTTGTTATTTGAAATGTCTATATAGACCGGGTTATGATAGTTAATTGAAAATATTTTGTCCGCAATGAAATTTCCTGTCGATATATGTATAAAAAAATCCATCATACGAAAGTAAAAAATTAAAAAAAAAAAGGTGCAAAAATAGTGTTTTTCGGCCAAAAATTAAATCGAAATTTGAATTGTAGCTGTTACGGCAATTTTTATTGTAAAATAAATTGCGTAACGTTGAAGCATTTTCAAAACCTCCAACGGCACAATTCAACATACATCGAGCACAATTGTGTAACACAAAAGTGGATTCACATTCTTAAAAAAACCCGGGGGCTGAGAGTTAAGTTAGCCCCCGAGCTTTAAATGTTAAATAAAATACGTAACATTGAAGCAGTTTTAAAAATTCCAATGGCACAATTTAACATACATCGAGCACAATTGCGTAACATGAAAATAAATTCATATTAAAAAAAAACCCGGGGGCTGAGAGTCAAGTTGGCCCCCGAGCTTTAAATGTTAAATAAAATGCGTAACGTTGAAGCATTTTCAAAAATTCCAACGGCACAATTTAAGATACATCGAGCACAATTGCGTAATATGAAAATAAATTCATATTCTTAAAAAAAACCGGGGGCTGATAGTCAAGTTGGCCCCCGAATTTTAATCATAGTGTAATTGAGTTTTCGTATCAGCACAAATTAAAATAATATCGGCACAAATTAGCACAACATTAGCACAATTTAAAAACATAAGCAAAACAATGTTTTTTAATTTTCGGGGGCTAACTTGATAGACATCATTTCAAGGCTTCATAACTCGATTAAAAATGATTATTATGAAATTCAAAAAGTGACAAAATCAAGATTGAAATACCTTCTTCAGCGTCCTGAAGACATTTTTGTCATTATTTTATTACAAAGCTGTTATTTTTAGTTATTAACAATTAGCGGTATAGTCCAACTGTATCGTCGCCCCCGTTAGCGGAACTATTTCGAACAAACTTACGCAAAAATAGATCCTTATAACATATCCACAGAGTGCCGACCGGTGGTCGAAAAATTGTTTAAACAATTTTTAGACCACGGCACCCTGTGGATATGTTATAAGGACCTCTTTTTGAGTAAGTTTGTGCAAAAAAAATCTAATCGAAATAGTTCCGCTAACGGGGGTGACGATACAGTTGGACTATAGCGCTAATTGTTAATAACTAAAAGTAACAGCTTTGTAATAAAATAATGCCAAAAATCTCTTCAAGACGTTGAAGAAGATATTTGAATCTTGATTTTGTCACTTTTTGAATTTCATAATAATAATTTTTAATCGAGTTATGAAGCCTTGAAAATGGCCATTTTCGCATTTTTCAAATTTTTAATCGCGTATAACTCGACAACAGTCAAGTTTAGAGAAAAATGACCACAGACCTTTTTTACTAACAATGACCCAAATTTTCTAAAAAAAAATTGTCGGAAATGAAAAAATTATTTTTGTGAATTTGTTTAAAACATTTTTCGACTACGGCACCGCCCGGAACCCTGTGGACTGTGGATATGTTATAAAGACCTCTTTTTGAGTAAGTTTGTGCAAAAAAATCGAATCGGAATAATTGCGCTACCGGGGGCGACGATACTGCCCGGTCTAAATTGTTTTTTTGAAAAATGCTCAGACCCATCGATTAGTATTTTAAATTGTCCTTTTTCACGTACAATAATAATGTATATAGGGTGTCCCAATTTAGAGATATGACGTCATCGTTGATTTTTTTAAATGGCAACACTATCATTTTGATAGCTATATTGATAGGGTGTGTAAAGTTATACACAACTGCAAAATATCAAATTTTTGTTCTCTACCATTTACAAGATAATAGAAAATAACAAAGTTATATCTGTAATTTGGAATAAATTCAATAATTAAAATATTACTTGCTTTTTTGCAAAATGCTCGGAACCGTCGATTAATATTTTAAATTGTCATTTTTGACATATAATAATAATGTATACAGGGTGTCCCAATTTAAAGATATGACGTCGTCGTTGATTTTCTTAAATGGCAACACTGTCATTTTGATAGCTATTTTGATAGGGTGTGTAAAGTTTACACAACTGCAAAATTTCAAATTTTTATTCCATACCATTTACAAGATAATAAAAAATAAAATTATGAAAAACAACTAATCAAATAATAATAGAATTTAATTATTTCAAATAAGCAAATGCTCACAACGTTGCCCATTGACAATTTGACAATAATTGAGGGCAACATTATGAGTATTTCCTTAATTAAAATAATTTATTAAATTCAATTATTATTTGATTACTTATTTTTCATAACTTTGTTATTTTTTATTATCTTGTAAATGGTAGGGAATACAAATTTGAAATTTTGCAGTTGTGTATAACTTTACACATCTTATCAAAATAGCTATCAAAATGACCGTGTTGCCATTTAAGAAAAACAACGATAACGTCATATCTCTAAATTGGGACACCCTGCATACATTATTATTGTATGTCAAAAATGACAATTTGAAATACTAATCGACGGGTCTGAGCATTTTTTCAAAAAAACAATTAGTTGGTGTTTTAATTACCGTAATTTGGGGTAACTTGAGACGATGGGGTTACTTGAGACAATTTGGAGACACTATTATTTTTCGTCGATTTGGCATCCCGGTTAACATTGATAGTGTTGTTTTGATAGCAAAAGGTAGCAAACGTGTGGTTGTTGACCGTTTAGTAATTCAATTCTTTTGTCTTATCTAAGGTAAGTTGATAATTTTTTAATAAACGTCAACTTTAAAACTGCCAAATTTCATATAGTACATAACTTATATAATAATTCTATGACTAATATCCGAAAACAAGCAATTGTTATAGAAAACATAACCTCTAATATTAATATTGGTGTGCCGTAAATTTCATTGCGACGTTGCGAAGTTTATGGCTGCTATAAAATATTAATTCTCAGCCTGACCTTGGTTGGTCAACTTGAGACAACTGTCTCAAGTTACCCCACCACAAATTAGATACTGTAAAAACTAGTTTCTAACCTACCTACTTACCTACCTACCTACTTACCTATCTACTTACCATTGTTTCATTATTGTTTCAGGCTCAGGTATGGTTCGAACCCAAAAAAGAATTTTGGGATCTAGAAAATACCGAAATTTCTCGGAGGAGCAACTTCATAAAGCAGTGGAAGCTGTTAGTTCCGGGATTTCTTTGAGGAAAGCCGAAGAAAAATTTGGAATACCACGATGTTCTATAAATAGAGCAATAAATGGAAAGAACACAGGAAAGGTCGGTAGACCATTTGTTTTAAATGAAGTTGACCAAAATGCTTTAGTAATGTGTCTATGTTCAGCTGGGGATTGGGGCTTTCCTCTCACACTATACGATATTAGACTCATTATCAAAGCATTTCTCGACCGATCTGGAAGAAATGAACATAGATTTAAAAACAACATGCCAGGTAGAGATTTTGTCATGTCTTTCTTGAAGCGTCACCAGAACACTTTGAGTAATAAAATGTGCCAAAACATAAAGAGATCTCGAGCCAAAGTCGACCATAACGCCATAAATATTTACTTTGATGAGTTAAATCAGTCAATGGAGGGAGTTCTTTCTCATTCTGTCATTAATTATGATGAAACAAATATGACAGACGATCCTGGTCGTAAAAAAGTTGTTGTTAGAAGAGGGTGTCGACAATATTTAGAAGAATGTAGAAGGAAAGAGACAGATGGTTTAAGAAAACAAAAGAAAAAGAAATTGAATGTTCCTGCTGGTAGAGGAATCTGTGAAGAGGATATAGTAATTTTGGAAGACAAACCAAAGCCAGAAAAAAAGAAAAGAAGCCAATTAATGGAAAAAAATAAAGAAAAACCATCATCCAGTAAGAAAAGGCAAAATACAAGTAAAGTAATTATGTCTAGTGAAAGTGACGAAGACAGTTGCAATGAGGTTGTATTTGACGACAGTTCAGATGATGACTGGGATTCATTTCAAGCAAAACAGATTGACATTATTGAAGACAATATTACTGAAGAGACTAATGACCAGGATAATATTTACTCTCATCAAGAAAAACATCCTCTGCAGCCAATAACGGCAATAACTAAACAAGTTGGATGCTTTGTCATAGTTAGTTACGACTTAAATTTTTATCCTGGGGTAATTGAAAAGATTGACAGTAAAGGCGCAATAATAAGTGCAATGACAAAGACTTCACGGGAAAACTGGAAATGGCCCAAACCTAAGGATGAACTGTATTATTGCTGGCAGGACATTGTAGGTGGTATTAAACCGCCTAAAGCCCTAAATAATAGAGGTATTTTTTCAGTACCCGAACTAAAATTGCTGTAATTAATTGTTTTTAAATAAAAGTTTTGAGCTCTCTGTCTTTCTTATTAACCCAAAAAAATATTCTGAATGTCTCAATTTAACATAACACTTTATAATTATATTTTCGGTGTCCCAAGTTACTCTATCAAGGCGTAATTTGAGTCACTTGTTGAATTTATACGGCTGTCTCAAGTTACCCCATTCTAGTGTGTAACTTGAGACAGACATAAAAAAAATTGAAAAAACTACTTACGACAAAATAAACAGAAATATTCTATAAACATATCATAGTTACCTATGCCACTAATGTTTTCAAATAGTTTTTGAACATAAATTTTTTCTCGGTATGTAATAAACTTCAGGTTTAAGTTAAAAGTGTCTCAAGTTACCCCAAATTACGGTATTGAATTTATTTCAAATTACAGACATAACTTTGTTATTTTCTATTATCTCGTAAATGGTAGAGAATAAATATTTGATATTTTGCAGTTGTGTATAACTTTACACACCCTATCAAAATATCTATCAAAATGACAGTGTTGCCATTTAAGAAAATCAACGATGACGTCATATCTATAAATTGGGACACCCTGTATACATTATTATTGTACGTGAAAAAGGACAATTTGAAATACTAATCGACGGGTCTGAGCATTTTTCAAAAAAACAATTAGTATTTGAAATATTGAATTTATTCCAAATTACAGACTCTCTCTGTATACTCTTCACTTTCAAAATGACTCCCAAATCATGATTTACAATCTATATACATTGTAAATCCCAAATCATGATTTGCAAAAGGTATACATGGTAAATCATGATTCGGGAGTATTCCTCGTAACATTCAATGTGTATTGGTTTGTTTATCTCTAGTGCATCTTTATTGTGACTTGAGTATAGCTTTAGGTATTTTTAGTATAAAAATAATGAAGGTAATTTTAAAAACAATGTTCTTTTTGTACTTGGCAGTAGTATAGGATCGCCGCGCGCGCCGGCCGTGTGAATTATAGCGCTACTTCCATGTAAATTCAAATTATGTGACTGACTCGTTATGTCCAAAAGGCTCTTGGAAATATTCTCAAAAGTTCTCGGACATATTATGGAAAGCTCTAGGAAACATTCTTGAATGTTCTCGGAAATATTCTCGAGAATTTTCCATTGAAAGTTTCCGGGAATATTCGCGGTCAGAGGAACATTTCCATTTTTTATAGGCGAATGTTCTCGGAAACTTTCCAATGTTCGCGAATATTCGCTTGGAAATATTCTCGACTTACATCACTAGTCATGTGTAGTGTGTGTTTTGAGTAAGGGTCTTGTTCTTTTGCAAAGTCGACCTAATTGCTTTGAAAAGAGAGGCTAATTGTATCCGAACGTCTGCGGATGAGAAAATTGGTGGATCATCGAGTTGACTTGGGAGCCGGATAAGCTCTCGTAAGTGAGATGCGGTCAGAGGATGCACATCAATTCAAAAATTTTACTCGAATATATGCTGTGTAGTTTGGACTGCTTTTAGATTTAATAAAACATAGACCTGGATCCCGCGTACCGACAAAAAGTTTACTATGGGTCATTCCACGAATATACGTCTGTTCCAGACCATCGCGACAACGAATATTTTAGTGTGCAACATAAAAAGTACGAAACTTAATTGCAAAGTACATTCTTGTTTATTGGAATAATTTTTAAAGCCATTCACTTTCGTACTTCTTATGTTGCTCACTAAAATATTCGTTGTCGCAATGGTCTGGAACAGACGTATAGTCGTGGAATGGCCCATAATAGCAAGCTAAAAATTTGTTAATAGCTTAATGGTGTCGAGTCGGACAAACTCTGATGCACGGGAACACTGGAACAGGGAAAGTTGTAATTGTGGAACAGGTTACAGGTTTCGAACGTGAGAGTTCTCACTATTGTTCCCGTAATACTGGAACAGGGGAAGTTTTAATTGTGGAACAGGTTACAGGTTTCGAACGTCAGACTACGAAAACGTCCCATGTTTTTTGTTGGACAGAACTTCCAATTGATTTTGTTACCCTTTCAGATGCAGATTTGGATTCCTCACGTAAAAATAAGTAACTTTTATTCGAGACATTTTTTTGAATTATGGATAGATGGCGCTATAATCGGACAATAACGATTGCTGGAAATGGAAAATTAAATTGAAAAATAAAAAGTCCCGACTTAAATGGAAAACTTTACTTAACTTTTTTTTGGTTTTAGGACCTAATCTTCACAACCCAAAAGGTCTCCATTGCGGTCGAGTAACTACAAATTTAGCATACTTCCCCCCCCCCTACTATTAGATGTCGAGATCATAAATAAAAATAAGTTAAGTGCACTTTACATCAACAATAAATTGAACAATAAATTGACCAAGTTATTCAAGGCCAAATTTGACGTGTTCTCAAAGCACAATTTGACATCCAAGTTTGTTCGTTATTAACTTGACGCCAATAAATTCGTGAATTTCTTGAAAGCAAAATTTTCTTGTCCTCAAAAAAATTGAAGGAACTTGGAATAAATGTTGTAAAAATGTCAATATTTTCAGTAGTACCAATGCAATGATTTTTTTTATTAGAAGCTTTTGAATGTCGTTTGTTTCTTTGTTTGAGTAAAGTGTTTGATTTGAAACAGAATAGAATAGAACAGATTAATAAAATAAATAAAATAGAGAGATAGATTAGAATAGATATATAGTATAAAATAAACTGAAATAGAATAGAGTAGAATATAATAGAATAGATGTAATATATATGTAGATACTTACTAATAAAGTAGGTATTTGATTTAAAACAGAATAGAGTAGAATGTAACAGATTAAATGAAATATATAGATAGATTAGAATAGATATATAGTATAGAATAAAGTAAAATATAATATAATAGGTGAAATGATTGTGAAAAGCAATAGTTTTAAGTACCTAGGATCGGTATTACAGAGTAATGGAGAAATAGATGGAGATGCATGCAGTAGAATTAGGGCTGGATGGATGAAGTGGAAAGAAGCGAGTGGTGTGTTGTGACAGAAAAATTCCAATGAAGCTGAAGGGAAAATTCTATAAAACAGCCACAAGACCGGCTATGATGCGCGGAACTGAATGTTGGGCAGTGAAAAAGAAAGCGGAACAACGAATGCATGTGGTGGAAATGAGAATGCTTAGATGGATGAGTGGAGTGACAAAGAAGGATAAAATTAGATATGAGTATATTAGGGGAAGTCTAGGTGTGGCACCAATTGATGCCAAAATGAGAGAGCATAGGTTAAGATGGTTTGGTCATGTTCAACATCGAGACGTTAATCACCCAATACGAAGAATAGCTGAAGTGCAGATTCCTGGAAGGAGTAGGAGAGGAAGACCAAAGAAGACGATAAGGCAGGACATGTTGGTAAAGGGGATTAACATTGATATGACTCAAGATAGAATTGTGTGGAGAAATGCAATTAGGGAAGCCGACACTGCATAGGGATAAGGCAAAGAGAATGATGATGATGATAATAGGTGTAATGTGTAGATACTTATATAGAATAGGTTTGAAATAGAGTAGAATATAATAGAATAAAGATACTATATACCTACATCCCTAATAGCACAAGGATGTCCTTCACAGACTTTAGGGAGGTCCGTTTTCGTCCAAGGAACGTCCTATTTTGGTCCAAATGTCGCGCTACCGAATGTCTGTTGGACGTCCACTTAAGGTCCGAAGGGACGTACATTGGACCTTAATCGGACGTCCTAGGGGACGTAAATTGGACCTTAACAGGACGTCCTATTTTGGTCCAAATGCCACGTTGCCAAACGTCCAATGGACGTCCGAGGGGACGTTCAGTGAATGTCAATTGGACCTTCATAGGATGTCCCAGTTTGGTCCAATGTCTTGCTGCCGAACGTCCATCTAACGTCCTGAGAGGACCTCCGGTGGACGTCTAGCATCGATATTTAGACCTGTGGAGAATGTATGGTGGGAAATAAAAAATATATTTTTAAGGAACTTATATTACATCTTATATTAAATACAATTATTGGATATTACATTATTTACATTAAATTACAATACACTTCTCCAAGAAATTAACGCACCACCTTAAAAATAGGGCATTTTTGATGTCTCGAATTTTCTAAACCTGTTGTCTCATCTGAGTGATTTTTTTATAATATAGCCTAGGCTATAGGTTACATCCTTAAGCTTGTCATGCACTGGTAGCTATACTGTAATATATGTATATTATATCATATCGCTCTCTATAGTAATGAGTGAGCCTGCAGACAGGGAACTAATGGTTCCGTATGTGCAGGCTCACTCATTACTATAGAGAGCGACGTGATATAATATATATTACAGTATAGCTCCCCGTGCATGACAAGCATAAGGCAGTAACCTATAGCCTCAGGCTATATTATTATAAAAAAATCACTTAGATGGGACAACAGGTTTAGGAAATTCGAGACATCAAAAATGCCCAATTTTTAAGGTGGTGCGTAATGCACTGTATATATAGGTAAACTTATATACAGGCTGTAACAAAAATAAAATTTTTGTGTTTATTTAGTTGGCTATCTATTATAGTGTACAATCATCTAGAATATTTTGAACAAACTAAAAACATGAATATATCATCGAAAAAATAATAAAAAGGTCTTAAAATGCTTGGTTAGATATTAAGATCTAGTTAAAAAGAAACCAAAAACTGTATATTTTCTACAGAACGTAGATTATGAATTTTTAAGCCAGCTAATCCCATTTATTATACAGGGTGTCCCGAAAAGATTGGTCGTAAATTAAATCACATATTCTGGGACCAAAAATAATTTGAATGAACCTAACTTACCTTAGTACAAATATGCACACAAAAAAAGTTACAGCCCTTTGAAGATACAAAATGAAAATTCGATTTTTTCGAATATATCGAAAACTATTAAAGATTTTTTATTGAAAATGGACATGAAGCAATATTATTGCAGTAACATCTTAAAGAAAAATTATAGTGAAATTTGTGCACCCCATAAAAATTTTATGGGGGTTTTGTTCCCTTTAACCCCCCCAAACTTTTGGGTACGTTCCAATTAAATTATTTCTGCGGTACCATTAGTTAAACACTGTGTTTTTAAAACTTTTTTACCTCTTTCTATTTTTTCGATAAAGCTCTTTTTATCAAGATATGGCTTCTTTTTAAAATGGTTCAAAATATACCTAAAAATGTAAATCATAAATAAATTTTCATATTATTAGTCTCTACAATCGTACTTAACCATATACAAATATGTGGTGGATTTGACAAATATTCAAAATATCACGATAAAAACTGACTTCAAAAAAGTACTAAGAGGCAAAAAAGTTTTAAAAACATTGTGTTTAATAGTACCACAATAATAATTCAATTGTAACTTACACAAAAGTTTGGGGGGTTTAAACGAACAAAACCCCCATAAAATTTGTATGGGGTGTCGGGTGTCCAAATTTCACTATACAGTGGAACCTCGATTATCTGTCTCTCTATTAACTGTTAACCATTTTGTAAGAGAGACTAAAAACTTTTTTTACAGTCACCTCCTGTTTTCATATGATATTTTTTGACATGTTTTGTAGTAAATTCAATTATCTATTTACTACAAAACATGTCAAAATTTACATGTGAAAACAGATGACCCTAAAAATGGTTTTTCGTCTCCTACAAAATTCATGAAAAAGCAGATAGGAGGTATTGTCACATCACCGACGATATACCAGAAGTATATGTGGCCATACCAAATAATACATCCTTGATAAATATAAACATTTTTATTGCACAAAATATATATATTTCTATATATATATTTTTTTTCCATAATCATCACTACGATGATGATTCATTTGTATTGAATTGTACATTGCAATTCTCTGATGTTTGGGAAAAAGGGCTTAAGTCAGAATTGCACATCGATAATGTTTTGATGATTTCTGGACCAGAAAAATCGGCTCTTTTTATTGGTACATACAGTTTAAGTCTGCAACACTTTTTTTATGGTCCAGAAATCATCAAAACATTATTGATGTGCAATTCTGACTTCAGCCCTTTTTGCCAAACATCAGAGAATTACAATCTGGTCATAACTGACCAATGAGCAATTTTAATTTAACCTAAATTACTACTGTTCCTTAAAATGAAGAGCTTACCCTATAGCGTCTCTTATCTAATCTAACAAGATCGTGCACTATTCTAACATACACAGGCACACAAGCACTACGCTCTGCTTTTCACTATCACCTATCACTCAAACTAGTTCAAAAGGCTTTGTCCTCTTCAATCTTCTAGTTTGTCCAGTAGTAGATATCGAGGAGCTGGATTTCCTCAATATTCTCATACTTATGAAGTTGTTGTTGCTCATGACCTCCTGCTATCTTCTTGATGACTATATTATCCAGGTTCCATTCCTAGGTCTTGATATTTGTTTATAAAGTAATATCTTATTATGCATCGACAATGTGGAGTTTCTTCCAACTAGTCAATACACTTTTTATAGGTATCTTTCTTTTGCCTTTCATAGCCACAACAAGGCTATAATACGTTTCCTTCCTGGTTTTTTTGTAGACCACTTTCAGCTGATTCTAAAAAATTAAAATGAATGGTAATTTTTCTATTCTTTACAATTAAAAATCAAAAGAAATAGGAAATAGGTACTACTATTTACAGGTAATAATATGCATAAATAATTCGTTTCCTAAAGAATACAGAAAATTGAAAACGTTTTTATAATACTTACATAATTGTTTAAACAAAAGAGACCTAGCCAGAGCAAAACTAACAGACAGAACTGCAAAAAAGCCACTAATTTCCATTTTCCCACCCCCTTATCTTATATGCATTTTCCAATCAAAATTTTTAGGTTGTCATGAACATGAAAGACTCAACCTCAACAAATAATAATAAACAAAAAGCTCTACAGCTCTACTTCCACTTCCCGCCAAATGGACACAGGTTGGTGACACTGAATTCACGCCAAATAAATGAAAAAATAGAACAATTTTCTTTTTCGTCAATTTCTTCACGTGAAGTTTATAACGAACAAACTTAGATGTCAAAGTGTGCTTTTACACGTCAAATTTGGCCTTGAATAACTTGGTCAATTTCTTGTCCAATTTATTGTTGATGTAAAGTGGACTTTATGTCCACTTGTGACAAGCGCAGTCTCAGCGACAAATCACACTTGCGGTTAGCGAAAACCAAATACCTTAGCTGGCGAGCTTATAGACAATTGACAGTCAGTCTCTGGATTTGCCGGGCAATTTGAAAAGCTTATAAACTGCTCGTCAAAAGTTAGGGGTACAGAAAATTCTGCTGAATTTTTATAGTAGATTTTTCGTGAACAGATCAACGGATTCCGTTAATTTTTTTTTATTATTTTAGACTTTTTTTAGTATTTACACAGTTATGCAAAGGTTTACTAAATCTTTTTTTTACTTATACCGGTTGGAAGAAAAGAAATGTTTTTCTTATGTTAAGTTTCAGGTGCCCTGTAAGGAGGACGAGGTACAAATGGGAGTATAGGTATATCGAAATCGTATTGTAGTCTTATATTGTGTGAACATTTTGTTTTTTGAATTTCCCTGATATCTTTAGAAATAAAAAAAATAGACGGTATTGTAATTTTACATGTGTTTTAACCGAAACAAAAGTTTGAGACACCTTGTAGGGAGAAAAAGGCACAAAGGTGAGTATACCTTGATATTTTGTTGTAGTCTCATATTTTGTGAATATTTTATTTTTTTAATTTCTCTGACATCTTTATTAACAAAGAAACTAGACCATATTACTCTTTAATATGTGTTTTAACTGACGACATGCGTCACATCACACAATAGTCTGCTAATTTTATTGCTGGAATCGAATCTTATTATTGTATGTATTAATAATATAGGTATGCAAAGTCCGCAGATAGTGTGCTACTTTTGTTATAAACAATATGGCGCCCGAAAATCGTGTTTTTTTCAATTTTTTGCTCTATATCTCCAAAGATTTTAACTTTACACCAAAAACACTCAAATAAAAATTCACCGCAATTAAATTCTGCATAGAGACGTGTTTTTCCCGATTCACTTCGACGAAAACTTTCCCCGTAAAAAGCGGGTTTTTCCAACATAATCTTTAATTTTCAACTAAAATTTTAGATAAGTAATTGTTAATCAATAATTAAATAACTTGGTAATGTAAAAGCCCTTTGTGTATAGATTATAATTCCAGAATCCGATGAAAATTAAATGAACTGTTTAGCAACAATTGAATTGTTAATTAAAAATTTACGGTCGCTATAATAACGACAATAATTATGATGCATAAGAATAACTATGATTTTTTCATAAAAAGACACTATACCTATCTAATGTACTTTACAGAATTGAAATTGGACCATTTAAGCGGCCTCAGGAATATTTTAAAATTATAAACAATTTTTTGGCCTATAAACAAATAGAATATCTCGGGAAATATTAAACTAAATTAAATTGTAAAAACGGCATTCGAAAAACAGCGACAGTAAACTTCTTTTAAAAGAAAAAATGTTTAATTATGATGAGTAGCTCCTGAGATACAACCGGTCAAAGTTGACCGGAATTTATACCGGCAAATATATGAACAATAAGATCATAATTTTCAAACCATCACCTTTTTATTTTTTTCCTCTTTCTCCACACCAATTTTCATATCCTTAAAATACTCATAGCATATATTATTATAATAAAAACTATCGATAATACGTGTGAAAATTGCCAAAAATAGCAAAATTCCAATCAAAAATTAGGTTGGATAAAATGTAACCCTCAAAGTTCAAAATCGGTATACGTTAAAAAAATGCATTTTCTCGGCTTCCCATGGAGCAATTTCCTTCATTCTTTTTTTGTTCCCAAGTAACTCGAGTAGAACCATCGAACTAACGCATTATTAAATGTCAGACTTGCTTTTGTTTTGTTATAATTAATTAATTTATTTATTATAACACAAAATTTTAATTTGTTTAAATAAAAATTGTTTAAATAATTATACAGCTTTCAAATGAGAATATTTATGTTTTTAACTTTAAAAGGTACATTTGTAGTAAGTTTATGTAAAAAAAAGCCTACAACTGGAAAAATATGTAGTTTTCTGTTCTTATAATAAATTAATCTATTATAACAAAACAAAAGCAAGTCTGACATTTAATAATGCGTTAGTTCGATGGCTCTACTCGAGTTACTTGGGAACAAAAAAAGAATGAAGGAAATTGCTCCATGGGAAGCCGATAAAATGCATTTTTTTAACGTATACTGATTTTGAACTTTGAGGGTTACAGTTTCTCCAACCTAATTTTTGATTGGAATTTTGCTATTTTGACAATTTTCACACGTACTATCGATAGTTTTTATTATAATAACATATGTTATGAGCATTTTAAGGATATGTAAATTGGTGTGGAGAAAGAGAACAAAAATAAAAAGGTGATGGTTTGAAAATTATGATCCTACTCTTTATATCTTTGCCGTAAATTCTGGTCAACTTTGACCGGTTGTATCTCAGGAACTACTCACCATAATTAAACATTTTTTCTTTTAAAAGAAGCTCCCTACCACTGTTTTTCGAATGCCGTTTTTAAAATTTAATTTAGTTTAATATTTCGCGAGATATTCTATTTGTTTATAAGCCAAAAAATTGTTTATAATTTTAAAATATTCCTGAGGCCGCTTAAATAGTCCAATTTCAATTCTGTAAAGTACATTAGATAGGTATAGTGTCTTTTTATGAAAATATCATAGTTATTCTTATGCATCATAATTATTGTCGTTATTATAGCGACCGTAAATTTTTAATTAACAATTCAATTGTTGCTAAACTATTCATTCAATTTCCATCGGCTTCTGGAATTATAATCTATACAAAAAGTTCTTTTACATTACCAAGTTATTTAATTATTGATTAACAATTACTTATCTAAAATTTTAGTTGAAAATTAAAGATTTTGTTGTAAAAACCCGCTTTTTACGGGGAAAGTTTTCGTCGAAGTGAATCGGAAAAAACACGTCTCTATGAAGAATTTAATTGCGGTTAATTTTTATTTGGGTGTTTTTGGTGTAAAGTTAAAATCTTTGGAGTTATAGAGCAAAAATTGAAAAAAACACGATTTTCGGGCACCATTTTGTTTATAAAAAAAGTAGCACACTATCTGCGGACTTTGCATACCTATATTATTAATACATACAATATTAAGATTCGATTCCAGCAATAAAATTGATGGTAAATAACTTTTCCTTGTATTTTGTTAATTAGCCCAGAATACAAGTGAAACATAGAAAAAAACATATTACAGAGTAATACCGTCTAGCTCCTTTGTTATTAAAGATATCAGAGAAATTAAAAAAATAAAATATTCAAAAAATATGAGACTACAACATAACATCGGGGTATACTCACCTTTGTGCCTTTTTCTCCCTACAAAGTGTCTCAAACTTTTGTTTCGGTAAAAACACATGTTAAATTACAAAACCGTCTATTTTTTTGTTTCTAAAGATATCAAGGACATTCAAACAACAGCATGTTCACAAAACATAAGACTACAATATTATTCTGATGTATACTCACATTTGTACCTCGTTCTCCCTACAGGGTGTCTCAAACTTAACACAAGAAAAACATATTTTATTCTTCCACCCGGTATAAGTACAAAAAATAAGTTTGAGTAAACCTTTGCACAACTATGTAAATATTAAAGAAAAGGCTAAAATAAAAAAAATAGCGGAATCCGTCTGTTCGCAAAAAAATCAACTATGAAAATCGGCATAATTTTCTATATCCCTAACTTTTGACGAGCAGTTTACTACACTTAATACATATCATTAAGTTTAACACAGTAATAAATGAAAAACCTCATTTCGCTTGGTCGATTATCTATAGGTTTGTTCCTACAAAGAATCATAAACTAGTTTATGACAGTTTCTGACTGCTGCACAATACGCATGTGCGAATTCAAATAGCCGCGAACTAGTTTGTGATTTTTGTTGGGACAATATTCGACCGAGCTGGCAAGTTGTCTAAGAGCAGTGCCCAGAGAAAAGAAAATAAAGAAGAAGGAAGCATTCAGGAAAACGAGGCAAAACCGGCAAAACGAAAACTTTAAACTTACTATTTTACCAATATTCCATATTTTACCACAGACCACAACATAACACGAGCAACGAGCACACCTTTAACATATCGTCGTCGTCAAGGCAAAACTCACTAAGTCCACTTTTGTCTAAATTGAGTTAAGTGTCTTGATTGATTGACAATATCAATTTTCATATAGTGGCAAAAATAACGAATCCTAGAAACTATCTAGAGATGGTTGCCTAAGTCACTGAATATGCATAAGTCCAAAATTATTATGTTGTGTCAGGCAGAAGTCACTAAATGTTCGTTTTCTCAAATCTGTTGTTTTGGACTTAGTGTCTTTTGCCTCGACGACGACGATATTATTATTACCTCTTTAACAATTTATTTAAATAACCAATAATAAAAAATTTATTGCACATGTCCGTGATTACCAGTTTGCAAAAAGTTCGGAAACTTTTCAAACTGTCAGAAACTAATCTCAAACTGATTAAATATTTCATGGAACAAGTGTACTTTGTTGACTAGTAATCAGAAAAAATCTTGTTGGAACGGCGAAATTAGTATTGCGCATGCGTCTGACAGTCGGTAACAGTTGGAAACTTCTGTAGGAACAAACTTTATATACCTAAATGAAATTCAAAATATACTTATTTACCGAAATATACAGGGTGTCCCGAAAATATTGGTCATAGATTATACCACAGATTCTGGGGTCAAAAATAGGCTGATTGAACCTCACTTACCTATATACAATAGTGCAGACAAAAAAGTTACAGCCCTTTGAAGTTACAAAATAAAATTCAATTTTTTTTACATATATCGAAAACTCTAACCCGTTGCCCTAGGTGAACGACAAACGCGACAACGCGACACGACGCGACGCGACGCGACGCGACGCGAAAATATCAAGTAATGGTTGTATTTGTGTGTGGCCTACGTTTTCGGGTTAATCAATCTACGACAAGACGCGACGAAGTTCGAATTTGTTTTGTTCGCGATGAGACACGACGCAGTGTCAGTGTCAAGCTTGCAGTGTCAAGTGCAAGTTTCTTTTTTCAATTCAAATTATGCTACTCAATAGTTTATTAAATAAATAAAAAGTAATATGTATAGTACCAGTGTTTTTTCATTAACATACCTTAAAGCCAGTAACAGCGTCTCCTCAATAGAAATTGGTTTTTGAAAATTACTTATTGACAGTTGAATATGTACTGGGTTTAACAGCTGCAATAATATTATCGAAATTGCATGGTAATAAGCCACAATACATTTTAAACCAACGTGGATTATTTATTAATTTCGAATATAAATGATGAAACTCTCCAAATTTATTTCGCTCTAAATATATAAGTAATATTTGTTGTCCTTCTTCTTCGTTTATGGATTTTTTTAAAGCTAAGTATTTAATATGAATTTTTTAGTAAAACTGCCGTATACTTCCCCATACTTAAGATTAGGAATAAATTGACATCGTCACGTTTGTCCTAGATTGAGCGATGGAAAGCGACGCTACATAAGCCACACGTCGCGTGACTTGCTGGTGGCATCGTATCGCATCGTACCGCATCGCGTCGCGTCGTTTTCCGTCGCTCACCTAGGACAACGGGTTAGAGACTTTTCATTGAAAATGGACATATGGCATTCTTATGGCAGCAGCATCTTAAATAAAAATTAAAGTAAAATTTGTCCACCCCATAAAAATTTTATTGAGGTTTTGTTCCCTTAAACCCCCCAAACTTTTGTGTACGTTCCAATTTAATTATTACTGTACCACCATTAGTTAAACACACTGTTTTTAAAACATATTTGTATATGACGATTATATAGAGACCTGTTAATAATCTGAAAATGTATTTATAATTTACATTTTTACCTATATCTTGAAAAAGAAGCCACATCTCGATAAAAGGTGACTTATCAAAAAAAGACTAAGAGGCAAAAAAGTTTTAAAAACACTGTGTTTAACTAATGGTACCACAATAATAGTTTAATTGGAACGTACACAAACATTTGGGGGGTTTAAAGGAACAAAACTCCCATAAAATTTCTATGTAAATATATTAAAAAAGAATGTTGTTCTGAAGCTATTTCCTTGTGGCATTTTTATAATTACGTATTTTTTTATGGGAAATAAGCCACAATTTTACTAAAAAATGAATTTATTAACGTTTCGAAGCCCAAATCGGGTTTCGTTGTATTTTGTATTTTGTATTTTGACAACGAAACCCGATTTGGGCTTCGAAACGTTAATAAATTCATTTTTTAGTAAAATTGTGGCTTATTTCCCATAAAAAAATACGTAATTATTAAAAAAGAAGCCGCATCTCGATAAAAACTCGCTTATCGAAAAAATACTAAGAAGCAAAAAAGTTTTAAAAACATTGTTTTTAACTAATGGTACCACAATAATAAATTAATTGAAACGTACCCAAAAGTTTGGGGGGGTTTAAGTGATCAAAACCCCCATAAAATTTTTATGGTGTGTACAAATCTCACTATAATTTTGTTTTAAGATGATACTGCATGGACTGCAAGGACTACATCCTGCCATAAGAATGATACATGTCCATTTTCAATAAATAATCTTTAATAGTTTTCGATGTATTGAAAAAAATCGATTTTCATTTTGTAACTTCAAAGGGCTGTAACTATTTTTATGAGCACATTTGTACTAAGGTAAGTTAGATTTAATCGAACTATTTTTGACTGCAGAATGTGTGGTATAGTTTATGACCAATTTTTTCGGGACACCCTGTATAGTATTAGCAATATTTTAAATAAAAAAAACATCGTTTATGTTATGTATAGGTTACCTATATTATAGGTTATAATTATTGGGACTTAGCAATTTTTCACCAGTAGGTATTTTGAATTTCTCTAATAGAACGTTTGTTTAAACAATAATTTTCCCTTTTAGGGTTTCTCTTATTAACTGCAAGTAATCACTTTGTTTAAGAAAATTTTTATTATGTTGAATATTTCTATTTTCCATTGGTAGTACTGTTCTTTAATGTGGTAATAATATAACTTTTATATGATTAATTATTTTACTATAATTTATAACATGGTTAATTATTTTATAGAGAAATTCAAAATACTGGTGTAAAATTGTTGTAAAATTCAAAATATACAGTATTTCACATGATCATCTTTCAGTGCGTCACAGTTTTTCGATTTCTTTCTAACGCATTAAATTGTATGTGACAGAAAAAAGGCACGTCGGTGATTACATTTCGTCGGTGACATTTTTGTAACATTTATTCTAGTTATTCTAGTTGTCGATAGATAGCGCCATAATAAAAAAATATATTTTTTAATTAGATAATAATATTACAAATATAATCTGTATAATTTATAAGACTATACAAATCAAAGAAAATACCATTTTATAAATGGAAGAAACACATCTGATTTGTTTTTATTCCAAATTGAAAATAAAATGTGACAACTGTCAGATTTAACTAAAATGTCATGTTAGAATAAATGTCATAAATGTGTATTATCACGGACTTACCCTTTTTCCTATCATTTGTTACGCACTGAAAAATGATCATGAAAAGAACAATACTTACTAACCTAATTATACAGCATGAGCAATATTTTAAATAAAAAAAACTTCGTCATGTATACGTAATAATAATATACAGTGACGAGCACGCTAATAACCGGCATAATAGCACAAAAGATGGAAAACGCATTAAGTTGTGAGATAAAAAGAAATGAAACTAGTCGAGCTGGGAAATTTAGCGAGGTTAACCATAAAATTTACATTATACATATTAATTGATTCCCACCTTTATACGTATTGGATGAGTTTGGCAACTACCACTGTCACTGTGACAGTTTTAGTTGACATACTCCTCTGATACGTATTAAGGTGGGAAACAATCAATATAATGTGAATTAATGTGTTAATATCGCTAAATTTCCCAGCTCGACTAGTTTCATTTCTTTTTATCTCACAAATTAATACATTTTCCATCTTTTGCGCTATTTTGCCGGTTATGAACACGTCATCACTGTATATTGTTATGCTCTACCTTTTCTATTTATTTAGATTAATTAGCAAATTCTTAATTGGATTGATCATCCAATTATTTTATTTATTGCCTATGTAAAGACATAACTAAATTCCAATTAAATTTTCCAATCAATTTTATTATCAGGGCGAATTTTGTATTTGATACAATACCTGTAATCTGTGGCTTCTAGTATTTCTAGTTGCTTACTTCTTCCAGGGTAGTAACAGGGAAATTGATAACACTCACATTCATATAAATGTAATCTATTGTTTTTATCAAATGCCGTGTACATATGATTCAAAAATATTAAAATTTAACTTTGTTGCAACAATCTTTTAACTTAATAAATTAAAACTCTAACTTTGATATCTCCTTGTTTTGACAAAATTATTTATTTAATTAATTTCTTATTTACTCATACTAAATTGAAGGAATTTTACTTTTCTTCTTTTGAATTGATTTCTCAAATTTGAAATGACTAACTGCGTTACAAAAAAAATTTTTCAATAAACAAGTAAACAAATATGGTCTTGATATAAATAATTTTTCTCCATTCAGACAAATGATTTGACTAACCTTTTATTCTTCACTCCCTCGTTTTCTGGATTGCGCTGTCCTTGATTCTCTCAACACGTACTCTCTGGTTGTTGCGAAAAAATCCCCCTCGTCAAAACTGCTTCCAAGAAAAACACACAGGACTTGCTCGAATATCTAGTGCAAAAACGGATAATAATCAGCTACTCGTTCTAGACAAAACAAAGGAATCTCCCTCGGACCAGGAAATTAGCTCTTCAACTGGTCGACGATTTGGTTTCAACTTGATTCTGCTCGCAAAGGCTGATCACCCCAACTCTACACTGATTCTACACTTTTAAAAAACTCGGCTGCCTTCTCTCGATTTCCATTACACACTGACTTTCTTTTTTTCTCCAATCCATACTCTCACATCCATTATCCCTTCTCCCGATATTTTTCGTCCACTAAACAACAACCTCTCTCAAACCATTTATTTCTTAAGAAACCCAATATTCTTCCACACAACTTTTTCCAATTTGTCAAATTTCAAGGAAAATCATAATTAGTTATTTTCTACTCTCTACTTTTACAACTAAAATAATAGTTTGTATACCACATTAAAGTACCTTCCCGGAAGGATCCGAAAAACGTTATTGCCCCGTCAACGCTCTCTCCACTTTCTAATCACCGAAATGTTTTGTTAATGTCCCGACCATTTCGTCGAATAATTATCACTAATCGTTTTAATTTTTCCGAAACACTTGTTCACTAGTAAAATTAAATTCTAAATAAATTTGGCCATATACAGGGTGATGAAAAACTATCATTTCATGGTCGTTGATATAAATTTAATTTTTTTGAATTTCCTTAAAAAAAAAAACAATTCCACAACAAAATCCCCGCCTTTTGAATTCGATAAAATTCTTTGCATCTGCAACCGATTTTCTCGAGGCAAAACAATTTTCCGGTAGACCTACTTCATTATACTAATTTATTTCCTATTTCCTACCTTAACTATTTACTATGTGCCATTCCTTCCTTCACTCATGATATTTGTACACATCGTGAATATTATAAATTCCTCTGATCTTTTCCGAATCAATATATTTCAAAACATAGCTATTCACCCCATTTTCGTTATCTACTATTAATATAGGACCCTCGAAAACAGGCATTAACTTCGCACAAATATCGCTAGTGAGATTTGACACTCTTAAGGCCCTTACAAGCACCTTTTCCTGGCTAATTGGCTCTGCCAAAGCCATTTTTCAAAAAAAAGCACCTTTTCGCCCCTATGGAACGTTACTGGTCTCCTTCTTATATTTTGATTTTGTCTTTGAACATATTTCTCATTGCTTCGTCTCAGCCTTCTCTGTACAGTTTCCACCACCTGTTGGTATATTCTTGGCTCTGGATCTTCCCATGGTCTTCTCGGCATGACACCTTTCATTATATATTCCGGTGTCTCTTTGGTTACTGTACTTGGGATGGTGTTTAGATACTTTTCGATTTCCGCTATTTTCCTATCCCATCGTCGATGTTGTCCATTCGTCGCAATACGGAGAAATTTTGTCACTTCCTGTATAAAACGTTCAGAAGGATTGCTTTGAGGTGTCTGATGCTAACAAAATTTGTCTCAATTCCTCTTTCTCGCAGCTGTCCTTTGAAACGATCATTTCGGAAATACATTGCATTGTCCAGGAGAATTTTTCTTGGTGTTCCCACTGTAGCGATAAAATTATCGATCTTTCTCATTATTTCTTCTCCTTTTGTGGTGCGGCGACTGTATAACTTTAGATATTTTGAAAAAACATCCACCACCACCAAAACATGTTTATTCCTTTGGGTCGTCATGATCAGATCACTTAACATATCGATTGCCACAATTTCCAATTTTCCATGGGATACAATATTTTTTGTGATGTTTTCATTCTTGAAGTTTCTACTTTTGTATCTTTGACACATCTCAAATTTTTGCGTAACCTCCTTAGCAATGCGGTAGTCCTGTCGGCATATATAGTTTTCTCGAAAAACCAGCCAAACTTTCCTGCTGCCGATATGTCCGTTGTCCTCATGTAATCTTTTTATGATTTTCTCGGCCAATGTTTGCGTCACCAAATAAAGTTCCTTCCTGTCTATTCTCTTGAAAAATAGGTCGTTTTCCCTCTCTGCTCTTCGTTTTTCTCTCTCGTCCAGTTCTTCTTGATTCATTCGTATTTCATTTAAAGAAAACACACCTTCTTCTTGGGTTGAAATGTTTAATCCCACGTGTAACTTGATTGCTTCTTTTTTCCTGGTGTCTTCATCTCGTGTTAGAGCGTCGGCGATGATGTTATATTTCCCCTTGATATATCGGAACTCAAAATCGTATTCCTGTAATAACAAGATGCCTCTGTGTATTCGGTTATTCACCAATCGGTTCTTCATGATGTGGACCAACGCTGCATGATCCGTCTCGATTGTGAATTTCGCCCCTAGCAGATAAAATCTTAATTTGTTCACACAGAATAGTACGCTGGCAAACTCTAGTTCTGTCACACTATACAATGTGTCCAGAAACTCTACCGACAAACGAAGACGGAAGATTCTTCAGATAATTCTAAGACAATTTAACCCTATTCACTTAGTCCGAAAATGCTTCCTAAGGGAGCTAGAGCTCTTTGAAGATGGCGTCTTGTAATGAGTTTTTCTTAAATACCTCCAGAACGCTTCTATTTAGACAAACAAAAATTGGTACGCGTATTTATTTTCCAGAGATAAATCTATTCCATCCATTGTGAATTTTTAGTACCGATCATAGGCGCCCGTTTTGGGCAGGGCAACGGTTATTTTATCGCATAACTTTTTTGTCTTTAATTTTTAAGCATGTTTGACACTGTATTATTAAATTGTGAGGTATTCTAGTACTAAAAGGTACTCCTGTTTTAAGCCGGTAGGACACACCGTTTTCTAGAAAAATCGATTTGAAGATTTTTCGTTCTTTGAATTTCAAAAAAAAAAAAATTTCAAAAAAAACCTATTTAGAAAGACGAAAACTGGTACATTTATTTATATTCCGGAGATGAATCGATTTCATTAATTACGAATTTCTAGTACCGGTCATAGGCGTCCGTTTTGGGTAGGTCAACAGTTATTTTATAGCGTAACTTTTTTGTCCTTAATTTTAAAGCATTTTTGACACTAGATTATTAAATTATGAGGTATTCGAGTACTAAAAGTTACTCCTGCTTTAAGTTAGTAAAATACATCGTTTACTTTTGAAAATTTTTTTCAATTTTTTTCAAATTCCAAAAACGAAAAATTTTCAAATCGATTTTTCTAGAAAACGGCGTGTCCTACCGACTTAAAGCAAGAGTACCTTTTAGTACTAAAATACCTCACAATTTAATAATCCAGTGTCAAAAATGCTTAAAAGTTAAAGACAAAAAAGTTATGCGATAAAATAACCGTCGCCCTACCCAAAACGGACGCCTATGACCGGTACTAGAAATTCACAATGGATGAAATCGATTCATTTCTGGAAAGTAAATATGCACACCAATTTTCGTTTTTCTAAATGGAAGCTTTCTGGGGTTATTTAAGAAAAACTAATTACATGACGCCATCTTCAAAGAGCTCTAGCTCCCTTAGGAAGCATTTTCGGACTAGGTGAATTGGGTTAAATTATCTTAAAATTATTTAAAACATCTCCTGTCTTCGTTTGTCGGTAGAGTTTCTGGACACCCTGTATTTTCGCTCATGTGTTTTTGTCACCCGAGAGATAAAACATATTGGCACTTCTTGTTCGTCTTGTCCTTGAGATAGTACTCCTGCAAACTTTTGGATGGACGCATATGTTCTAAGTATGAATGGTAGATTATACATGGGATGATATATTTTTGTTCCTTTTGAAAATTCATCTTTGAGAATTTGAAAAGCATTCTCCTGTTCCTCTTTCCAATTCCATTTTATCCCTTTCTTTAGTAATTTTATTAAAGGTATTTCCTTTTGACTTAAATCGGGAATTAATTTTTTTAAATAATTGATCGTACCGAGAAAACCCCTCAGTGTTTTAAGATTTGTTGGTCTTGGGTATTCGTCAATGAGCTTGATTCTGTCTTCGGCTAAACTAACTCCTTTTGTGTCCAACTTAAAACCCAAATATATCACTTCCTTTTGGAAAAACTGACATTTTTCGATGTTCAATTTCAATCCGGCTGTATCCAATTCCTCCATAATTATTATTATATGTTTCAAATGGCTCTGTTTATCTTGTGAAAAAATCAATAAATCATCTATGTAGTGAACTATGAAATCTTCATAGCGGTTTAGGATGGTGTGTAGTGCTCTGACCAATGCTGCACACGCGCTTTGCAATCCAAAAGGCACTACCTTAAAACGGTATACAATACCATCGATGGAAAATGCTGTGTAATTTCTACATTTTTCAGCTAAAGGTATCAACCAAAAACTATGCTTTAAGTCAATTTTAGAAAATATGTGTGAACCCGTAATTCTTCCAAAAATGGCCTCGATGTTTAAAGGTGATTCATATTGTGATACAGTGTGTTGGTTGATATTTCTGGCATCCAAGCATAGCCTCAATTCTCCACTGCTTTTCTTTACTATCACGATTTGATTGATATAAGGTGAGTCACATCTCTCGATAATTTGATCTTCCAACATCTTATTAATCTCTTCTTTCACCTATTGCCGACACTATCGGATATGTCTTCGATCGAAAGTTTCCAAGTTTTTCACCTCGATTGAATGTTCGTACTTTTTTGCCACTCTATTTTCTTTATTTATTAAATTTTCATAGTCTCTTAAAATCAACCGCATCTCTTTTTCCTTTCCTTCCCCGCAGATAATTTCTTTCTTTTTCCTTAAGTTCTTTACACATGTTTATCGTATATTCTGTATTCTTGTTATCACATCCCTCTTCTTCAAAGACCACTGTTTCAAATGTATTCTTTTCGTCTATTAATCTCGCTTCTTCTTTTTCTGAGCTCATCTCTTCTTTTGAGGAATCCCAGTTTTAATTTTCTTTTGTTAGTCCCATTTTCTCTTCTTCTGGGCTCATCTCTTCTTTTGAGGAATCTCAGGTTTCATTTTATTTTATCTTCTTCTGCAGCCTTTTTTTCTTATTGACTTGTCCTTGTTTCGTTGCCAAATTCATCTCCACTGTTTGTTCTTTATCTGATTCGTACATTTTCTGTTTCTCATGTTCCTTGTCGTTTTTCAAACTTTCCTGTTCTTCTTCATCTTCCTTTGTGATTTTCATCTTGTTATTTTTGAAATCAATTACTACATGTTTCTCTGTCAATTCGTCTACTCCGACGATCATGTCATGCGACATATTTGGCATTATTACACATTGTAGTGCATAAAATCTCTTGCCTAATCGTACCTTTATTCGTATGCCTTCATTTATTGTTGCCAATGTCCGTTTATTTGCGCCCGCTAAGTTCACCCTAGGTATTTTGTAAATTAAATTTGTTAAATTGACTTCTTCTATTAATTTTCTGTTGACCAGTGTTATTTCCGAGCCAGTATCTATCATAATTTTAATTGGTTTCTCGTTGATAAAGCCATCCACAAATTTTAAATTTATTCCATTTCTTTTTTCACTGTTTCCTGCCAGTTTTATAAATTCCTTCGGGTGACAAAAAATTCCTGTTTGGTTCTTTGTTTCTAGTGAGCGCCTTCGTGAAAAGACGCCGTTTGCTCCTCGTTGTTTGTGTTTTCGTAGTAGTGTCTCTCTTCGTCATATTCTTCTGCCTGGGTATTATTTACCTCTCTTCTATTTTCTCTTGGTCTGTCGGATCTGTTTCGGTTTTCTCGATATCCCTGTTCATTTTGTCTACCATTATATCTGTTTTCTTGATTTGTGGGTGTGGTGTTTCTATTCTGGTTATCTCGATTTCTGTCCTCATTCCATTGCCTATTTCTTTGTTCATAATTTCCTCTTTCGTTGTCTCTATTTTCGTTTTCCCTCCTGGGATTAAATTCTCGTCTTGTATAGTCCCTTCTATTATTTTGTCTTCTATCTCTGTAATCCTGTGTTTCTCGGTGTCTGTAATCTTCTTGCGATCTTCTTGATTTTCTTTCTCTTTGACGTGATTCTCTTATTTGTAGAAATTGGCACAAACTATCTATGTCTTTGTAATTTTGCAATGTGATATGGTCTTCTAGCGTTTCTTCGAAATGTCTTGCAATCAGTTCGACTAATTGTTCTGACGAATAATTGTATTGTAAATGTTTTGCATTATTGTATATTTGTAATGCATATGTTTTTTCTGAGATACCCATCCGATCATTATATTTCCCATTTTGTAATTCTTTGTTGATTTTCATTTGTGGGACTTTTCCCCAGAAATAGTTTAAAAATTTTTGTTCAAACTGTTGCCAATTGTCAATTTCTTCTTCTTTGCTGTCAAACCACATACCTGCCTCATACTTAAGATGGTTTCTGATAATTTCTTTAGCTGTTTCAAAATTTCCAATGTGTTGTACTTTCTCTTCCAGGCTATTTATGAAGGGCACTGGGTGTAATCTTTTTTCATCCCCGCCAAATCGAATTTTCACGTCATCTGTGCTATGTATAACCATTTTTCTTCTTTCTCCGACATTTTGTTGAGTATTGATTTCGGTGACTTGTTTTTCTATTTCTGTAATTCTTTTTCCACTTCTTCTCTGTCTATTTGAATAGCATTTTCCAACTTCTTTTCCAAATTTTCTAGTTCCTTTTTCTGGCAATTGTTTATCTCCTTCATTTTATTTTGAATTTTCATCTCCTGTTCTTTCATGTGATCTTTCATTTTCATTTCTTGTTGTTCAATCTCGTTCTTCATTGTTGTCAAACATCCTTTTATTTCCTTTTCATACTTTTCTATGCGTTCCTCTATTTTCTTATTGTTCTCTTCTATTGCTTGTTTTGTTTCCTCCTGATTTTCTCGCATTACTCGTTTTGTTTCTTCCTGATTTTCTTGCATTTTCTTTGATGTTTCCTCTTGATTTTTATCCATTTTATCCATTTTTTGTGGCTGGAGTTGCATCAGTTGTAATAATTTTTCTATATCTGACAATTCCTTTTTCCTGTTTCCATGATTGTTGTGTCTAAACTGTCTTCTTGATCTGAATGTTCTTCTTGCTCCAAATGTTCTTCTTTGCTTTTGCTTCTGGTGATCGGCATGTAGTTAAAATTTATCCCCGCCTGACACGAAATACGAAAATACCCTATCTGTTGCAGACACGAAAATTTTCTCTTACCCAATGTAATATGAATATTTCAAAAATTCATCAAATGCAAATATCAAATAAATAAAATCAATCATTAAAATTGTACCTAAAGGAAATTTATATGTCGTAATTCAACTATATCAATTTTGACCACTCAATATAGATTTTCAATCACCTGCTTTTCCTCTGTCTTCCCTTTCAAAGTTGCAACCAGAAACACTCTCTTAATGCATTATCAGTTGGGACGCCATTTGTTAAGGTCTACCTTTTCTATTTATTTAGATTAATTAGCAAATTCTTAATTTGATTGATTATCCAATTATTTTATTTATTGCCTATGTAAAGACATAACTAAATTCCAATTAAATTTTCCAATCAATTTTATTATCAGGGCTAATTTTGTATTTGATACAATACCTGTAATCTGTGGCTTCTAGTATTTCTAGTTGCCTTCTTCTTCCAGAGTAGAAACAGGGAAATTGATAACACTCAAATTCATATAAATGTAATCTATTGTTTTTATCAAATGCCGTGTACATATGATTCAAAAATAATAAAATTTAACTTTGTTGCAACAATCTTTTAACTTAATAAATTAAAACTCTAACTTTGATATCTCCTTGTTTTGACAAAGTTATTTATTTAATTAATTTCTTATTTACTCATACTAAATTGAAGGAATTTTACTTTTCTTCTTTTGAATTGATTTCTCAAATTTGAAATGACTAACTGCGTTACAAAAAAAAATTGTTCAATAAACAAGTAAACAAATATGGTCTTCATATAAATCACTTTTCTCCATTCAGACAAATGATTTGACTAACCTTAAATTCTTCACTCCCTCGTTTTCTGGATTGCGGTGTCCTTGATTCTCTCAACACGTACTCTCTGGTTGTTGCGAAAATATCTCCCTCGTCAAAACTGCTTAAAAGAAAAACACACAGGACTTGTTCGAATATCTAGTGCACAAACGGATAATAATCAGCTACTTGTTCTAGACAAAACAAAGGAATCTCCCTCGGACCAGGAAATTAGCTCTTCAACCGGTCGACGATTTGGTTTCAACTTGATTCTGCTCGCAAAGGCTGATAATCCCAACTCTAAACTGATTCTACACTTTTAAAAAACTCGGCTGCCTTCTCTCGATTTCCATTACATACTGACTTTCTTTTTCTCTCCAATCCATACTCTCACATCCATTATCCCTCCTCCCGATATTTTTCGTCCACTAAACAAACCACTTTCTCTCAAACCATTTATTTCTTAAGAAACCCAATATTCTTCCACATAACTTTTTCCAATTTGTCAAATTTCAAGGAAAATCATAATTAGTTATTTTCTACTCTCTACTTTTACAACTAAAATAATAGTTTGTATACCACATTAAAGTACCTTCCCGGAAGGATCCGAAAAACGTTATTGTCCCGTCAACGCTCTCTCCACTTTCTAATCACCGAAATGTTTTGTTAATGTCCCGACCATTTCGTCGAATAATTATCACTAATCGTTTTAATTTTTCCGAAACACTTGTTTACTAGTAAATCTAAATTCTAAACAAATTTGGCCATATACAGGGTGATGAAAAACTATCATTTCATGGTCGTTGATATAAATTTAATTTTTTTGAAATTAAAAAAAAAACAATCCCACAACAATATGTATCTACCTATATGTATGTTACTTGAACCCTCCGACTAACGGTCGTCCTGTAAGGCTAGAAATTTGTCTAGTGATAATTCATAGCACACCAAGGCTAAAAACCATGACCTGGCAGGCATCAGCCGTGCACATGTATCTACCAGGTTAATCAAAAAGTGCAAATTTAGGGGGTAAAATAAACTTTCTCCTGTAAAGTTTAAATTTAAGTATGTGTTTGAGTAAGTCATTTAGAAGAAATGTGTACAATGACAGGCGATTCTGAAGAGCATAAGACCTTGCCAGGCGAGGGGAAAGATTATGGGTTTTTCCTAAAATTATTTTTTTGGCATCGAACAGTTTTTTTTTGGTTTTTTGAATTATTCCAAACAGAAAAGGTCTTTGCTGATTTTTCTCTTAAGTTAATAGTTTTAGGGCCGGTTGTTCGAACGCTAATCAACAATGATCATTATTAAATATTTAATTACTGTCACCAAAACTGTCAATGTCAACTTTGTTTGGGTTGCTGAAAACATAATTAATTACAATTATGAGATTTATTATTAATTATGTTAATAATTATTGTTATATTAATTGATTAGAGTCTCAGAATTGTAATTAATTATGTTTTAACAATTGACATTGACAGTAATTAATTATTTGATAATGATCATTGTTGATTAGCGTTCGAACAACCGGCCCTTAGTTAAATAAGCGATTAAAAATTTGAAAATTGCGAAATCGGCCATTTTTAACCCTAAATCGGACATTACACTAAAAATTTCAATGTTGCCAAGGTAGGTAGATATTCTTTAAACTTTGATTGATGAAATCCCGAAGAGTTTTTTGCAATACAATATCGAAAACCCCTTTGTTTTTTAATTGCTAATCAAGCGGGCGCGACACTGTAGTATAAATGAGGACGTTTGAGTTTGCATAAATTCATTATTTCGAGAATGGGCAAATTTGAAGAGAAATCCTCAGACATGTCGATTTTTATTTTTAAATAAGGACTTTTTGGCATATATATATAATACTAGTGACGTCATCCATCTGGGCGTGATGACGTAATCGATGATTTTTTAAATGAGAGTAGGGGTTGTGTAATTGCTCATTTGAAAGGTTATTTAATTCTCTATTGAGTAGTATAAACCTTAACATTATTATATAAACAGGGTGTACAAACAACGTTTTTCTTCTTTTTGTCTAAAGTAATTTAAAAAAAATTGTACACCCTGTATAAATAATTATGTTAATGTCTATATTACTGAATAGAAAATTAAATAACCTTTCAAATGAGCTATCACACAACCCCTACTCTCATTTAAAAAAATCATCGATTACGTCATCACGTCCAGACTGATGACGTAACTAGTATTATATATATGCCAAAAAATCCTAATTTAAGAATAAAAATCGACCTGTCTGAGGATTTCTCTTTAAATTTGCCCTTTCTCGAGATAATGAATTTATGCAAACTCAAACTTCCCCACTTATACTAGTGTCGCGCCCGCTTGATTAGCAATTAATAAACAAAGGGGTTTTCGATATTGTATTGCAAAAAACTCTTCGGGATTTCATCAATCAAAGTTTAAAGAATATCTACCTACCTTGGCAACATTGAAATTTTTAGTTAAATGTCCGATTTAGGGTTAAAAATGGCCGATTTCGCAATTTTCAAAATTTTTAATCGCGTATTTAACAAAAACTATTAACTTAAGAGAAAAATCACCAAAGACTTTTTCTGTTTGGAATGATTCAAAAAACCTAAAAAAACATTGTTCGATGCAAAAAAAATAATTTTAGGAAAAACCCATAATCTTTCCCCTCGCCTGGCAAGGTCTTATGCTCTTCAGAATCGCCTGTCATTGTACACATTTCTTCTAAATGACTTACTCAAACACATACATAAATTTAAACTTTACAGGAGAAAGTTTATTTTACCCCTTAATTTTGCACTTTCGATTCACCTGGTAGATACACGTGCACGGCTGATGCCTGCCAGGTCATGGTTTTTAGCCTTGGTGTGCTATGAATTATCACTAGACAAATTTCTAGCCTTACATGACGACCGTTAGTCGGAGGGTTCACTAGCTCTTAGACTATACACATAAACGATGTTTTTTTTATTTAAAATATTACTAAAACTGTATAATTAGGTTAATAATTTGAATTTTATTTATAGATAATCGACCAAGCGAAGTGAGATCTTTCATTTTGTTGTCTTAAACTTAATGATTAACTATTTAGATGGGAAATAAGCCACAATTAAATTGAAAAAAAATATTTTATTAACGTTTCGATGCCCAAATCGGGTATCGTTGTCAAAATACAAAATACTACTAGTATTTTGTATTTTGTATTTTGACAACGATACCCGATTTGGGCATCCAAACGTTAATAAAATTATTTTTTCGATTTAATTGTGGCTTATTTCCCATCTAAATAGTTAATTATAAAAATGCCACAAGGAAATAGCTTCAGAACAACATTAAACTTAACTTAATGATAATGTATGTACAAATAATATGCTTTTCAAATTGTTCGCCAAATCCAGAGACTGACTAGAAGCTCGCCAGCTAAAGTATTTGGTTTTCGCTAACCGCAAGTACAAATCACAGCTGTCTCGAAAAGTTCTCCCAGAGCCATATTAGTCGAGGCATTGAAGCACAAAAAAGGCTTTACTGTCGATTTTTGGCGCAGTAAGACGGATTTTAATGCAGTTTGGTGCGTTGGATTCGTAAGAATGTCAGGAAATTTTGTGAACTAATGTAATGAATAAGAAATTTCAAATTGCATTTGTGCATAAGAAAAATGCATTTCGGTAAATAGTGGGAAAAATTGACTAAATTTTCTTACTCGGGGGTTTTTGGGGTCGCTGAAAACGAATATGAGGTCGGCGAGAGTGTGCAAGCTACTGTAAGTCAGACTGCGGCAACTCATGCAGGTGCAGGAAGCATGAGTTAGTTTGTTATTTAGGCTGTGATTGCACAAATATTGCATTAAACTCGAGAGAGGAAGGCAATAATGAAGAAGAAGATGATAATGATGAAGAAAATGAATTTTAAAGATAAATTACGATAAATTTTGTATAATGAACTTTCTTAACCATAAATATACTATAATAATAAAAATTGATGTTTATTTATAATAAAAATACCACCCTTTTCGATCACTATAGTTACATCGAAGAAAATAGATTACCCCAAAAACCCCCCGAGTAACGAGTTTAAACTAATTATATACATACATTTGTGAGTGGAAGTGCAGTCTAGCAGTGGCGTACTGAGTATAGTTCCGCGGGTTCCGCGGAACCAGGGCCCGGGCCCCGCAGGGGCCCACTCTAACGTGCTTTTTGCTTTTTTTGTTTCTAATTTGTTTGGCACATGTTGAACTACACAAGTACACACTACGAAATTGCTTAATAAATTTTAATTTTTTTGTAGGTATTTATAAATAAAAACAAAAAATATCTATTCATCAAAAAATTTGAAAACCTTCATTAAGAAATACAGAAAACGCGATTGTAAGCTTCCTTCGTTTTACCTGCTAAACAAAGCCCTTGTCTCAACACTTGTTTAGAATAACCGCCGTTGCCTGCCTAAATACGTGCTAACACAAACACTTTTGTATTTTTTAAATTAGCACGATCTATGAGTAAGAGTTGTAAACTGCAAAGTTACAGTAATTAGGAAACAGTTATTCAATGAAAGCTCTATACGCTGGGTCATAAAAATAATCCCAAGGTTCCTTTTGTTCGTATTTATAGCACCCTCATAACACTGCATAAATATAGTCAATTATAATGGTAAGGATAATAACTGTAACTAATTTACTGCTTTAATAGTCCATTCACTCACTGTAAAATATGCAAACCAACGGCTCCAAATATCCTTCAAAAATTTAAAGAACGGCTTGGATAGACGTGCAATTTGGCATACACATAGCTAATATGTCAAAAAAAAGTGATATGGTGCCGATGTTTGCTTTTGCCCAGAGGGTGACTTTCGGATCTTCTGGGGTGAAAAAATATACGTTCAAAATTAGTCCTGAATTGGATGAACTACCTAATAATTCTAATCAACTTTTTTCTATACTGTTTTTTCACTTAGTGATTACTTTTCGAGTTATTTGCGAGTGAAAATGTAAATAAGTTACGATCAAAATAATGTTGGTCCCTTTTTTTACTAGTAACAAAAATCGTGAAAATCACCATTAGGATGCGAAATAATATTAATCGTTACCGCTTCACAAATTACTTTACTTATGTATTTTTTTAGCTCTACCCAAGTAGCAAAGCTTAAATGGAAGTTCGCCGGACACACCCTACGGCACAAGGATGAAAGATGGACTAAGATGGTAATACATTGGAGACCATGGAACCACAAACGAAAAAGGGGAAGGCCACAGATGCGATGGTCAGATGACCTGAAGAAACACACTGGGTCAAAATGGATGCAAATTGCCCAAGATAGAGAGGCATGGAAGAAGGAAGAGGAGGCCTATATCCAAGGATGGATGTTTAGGGCTGATTAGATAGATAGATAGATGTATTTTTTATAAGATGTGTAAGATTCATTGGTTCATAGGCTCCTTGGTTCATATTTTTGAAAAGACTGTAGTTAAATGGGCTAAACGAGTCAATAATCACGAGTGTATACAAATGTTGAATAACCATTCATTAACCAATTTTTGTCTTTAGGAAAACAAAAAGTCCAAAATATTTACAATAGCAAAACTTAGATTTTTTTACTACTTGAGATTTTTGGTGTCACCAATCATTTTTAAGTTATTAAAAAAATTTTTTTTTCATAATTAAAAAAACAATCTTTACTCAACCAATTTTTTTTCAAAAATGAGAACCGATAAAACTTACAGATGATATTATATAAATACGACATTTTGGGTCAAGTAACTTGTGAAGCGGTAACGATTAGTTTCATTTGAGATGCTAATTAGGTGGTGATTTTTACAATTTTTTTTACCAAGAAAATTAACAACTTTGTTTTTATCGTACCAACCTTGTTTACTTTTGATGCTAGAAACTAAAAAAAAACAGAAATTCAGCTTTTTTAAATACTTTAAAAAAAGTGTGATGAGTTAAAACATTCTATTTGGAATTTGACGAATAAGAACCTACTTTTCTTATTCTTTAACCGTTCTTTAAAATTTGGAGCAAAAACCGTAAATATATATATATATATATATTTCCCCTTTTTATTGACTCCAACCTACCGAAACTAGAAAAGTGTTTTATATATATATATATATATATATATATATATATATATATATGTTATATGAGAAAATATTAACCTTGAACTAGCCTAAGTTCGCCGACTTCATATTTCATCATACCATTCCCACAGAAACCGCTGAGCAAGCAGCAGAGGAACTTTGTACGAACCGTTGGCCAACATTCATGGGAACAGCGATTCAGCACTTTATACCAAACCTATAAATTACCATTTTCAGATGCCGGGACCACTCTTAGCTGCAACTTCGACCAGTCCAGTTATTGTAGTCATTTTAAATTAATTTAACTTTGTACTATTATGTAAACTTATTGTGTAACAAATAAAATTCTTTTTTTAAAAAGTCAAATACGTGATCAGTGATTTAACAATTGGCGCAGTCAGTAGGATCCGTTTAACGTTGCTAGAACACGTGTATACTCACTGGCAGCGGCGGATTCTTATCCCTTAACGGATCAAAGAATCTACGGAAGTCCTCACTCCTGTGAACTACGGAAGGAACACCCAGTGAAGCCCCTGGTAGCCGAGCAGAGAGAACAAGACGACCCTTAAAGAAGAAAGCATCTCCGAACAACCTCACTCCTGTGATCTACGGAAGGAACACCTAGTGAAGCCCCTGGTAGCTGAGCAGAGAGAACAAGGCGTCCCGATGTTCTTCTTTATGTAAGTGGATTTTGAATCATCTCGTTAATAATTTTGTTTTAATAATTTACGAAATTGACTATACTGCAAGTCAATTATTAATCAAGATACATAAAAAAAATAAAATACAATTTGATTATCTAATATTTGAAAGTATATATTGACATTTTTCTTTATACTATTTTATACTGATATTTTATTGACATATTTTTATTACTTGGTATATTTCTACCATATTTTATTGATATATTTTTACTTGCTATATTTTTGGTATATTTTCTCTTGATATTTTTATTGATATATTTGATACATTTTTATTGATATATTATTTGATATTTTTATTGATACATTTTGTCTCTATATAACATTTTTATTTTTATTGATACATTTTGCCCTTTATATACCACTACATATTTTTTTTTCTCCCTTACATACAGATATTTTATATTTCTCCAGACTTCTTTTTTCATATTCGTTTAAAAATATCCCGCAAAATGCCCGAGACACGTTCCCAAACTCAACAAGAAATCGAACCATATAAGCTTTCGGAAATTTTTTCCATTATCCCAGAATTTGAAGGCGATCCGATTTCTCTTTCAACATTTTTAGATGCGTGCGACTGTGCTATTAAAATGGCTACAGGCGATCAGCGCGTTCTTTTAACGATTCACATAAAAAATAAACTCAAAGGTAAAGCTGCACAGCTTATTAATTCTAGAAAACCACTTTCTTATAAAGAAATAAAACAATTACTAAATCTACATTTCGGAGACAGTAGAGACCTGACCTCCTTAATACAAGACTTACAAAGACTAAGACAACTATCTAACGAATCTCCTCTAACTTTCTTTAATCGCTTACAAGTTTTGAATGCAAAAATGTACGCCTCGATCCAAATTGCAGATTTATCCGCAGAACAAAAAACCGCCCAATGTGACTTAATCGATACCATGGCCCTAAACACACTTTTAACCGGTTTAGAACCTCGTCTAGGACAAATTATTAGGGCTAGTAACCCTAAAGATCTCATTGAAGCAAGCAATCGTATCCGACGCGAACTTCAATTGTCATATTTTGAAGAACAAAAATCCAATTCTAAGACAACTATTCCTAAACCCTCTCAGCCAATGAGAAGACCCTCGTCTCAATTTACAAAATGCACAAATTGTGGCCGAATAGGTCATCAAAATTTTGAATGCCGTTCTTCCCGTTTCGTACAACCAAATCAATCTTTTTCTAGGCCTAACGGTTATCAAAACCAATATAATAATGGACCTAACAACTATCAAAACAATCAAAACCCTAATAGGAATCAATATTCCTCCAACAATCCAAATTTCAACCAACAGAGACCTTCCTTTTCATCTCAAAATCAAAATCAAAATCGTCCATCCGTTATTCAAAGAAACCCAAATTTTCAAAGGGCACATGTTCTAAATGAATACCCTGATGAAATGACGACTAACTATTATACAGACGATTACTATACAGATAATAATTATTATAATACCGATAACTACGAAAACTATGAAACAGATTATTATACAGAAAATAATCCACAAACAGATAACTTTTACGAAACCAATAACACACTCGACACAGAAAATTATCAGGATTTTCTTTCACTTCAGAATCAAAATCATCCTCCCAACCATACGAACCATTCAACGGATATTACGAATATCCAAGAACAAATCCAGGCACTCAACTTAGACAATTTTCATCCGGATCTAAATTTTCCCGAACAAAGGTTCCTGTAACCCCATTTCATACCATGAGTTCCAAAAATTTATATTACATTAACGATGCTACCAACACTTTTAAACTTTTAATCGACACAGGTGCTGGAATCACTGTTTTCAAAGAAAACACAGCACGCAATTATCATAATAGATTTCCTGAAAACGTTACTATCCAAGGTATAACCGATCAAAAATTGTTAATAACAGAATCTGTCCTTATTCCTTTCACTGACGATAATCCCCACAAAGTCTTTATTTTCAATTTAGACATTGACTTCGATGGCATAATAGGCCTAGACTTTCTAGATCATTATGAATGCGTAATAGATCTCAAATCCCGACAGTTGCATACAAATTTTAAAACTCTCACCCTTCACAAGGTAGGACACGATACAAACACACCTCCTAAAGACATATCACCGACACACCCTACGGAAACAAGACAAAACGAACCTAAAATAAAAATTAAACCAGATTCTAAACAGGAATCAAATTTAAAATACCAAAACCCTGTGAATGAAAAATACACTATCGTAAATAACCGAGATCAAGACAAAAATCTTGAAAGACCGGAGAGAAAACGAATAAAAGGAAAAAACATAATTACCATTGACAGCCGGACCGAACAAATATGCAGACTAAAATGCAACTTATCAAATACAGATGCCATATTATCAGCTCAAGAAATAGAAAAAGTTAGATTACCTCATGCATTAGTTTATGTAGACGAAAATGGAGAATTCTTAACTTCCGTCCTAAATGCTAATGCTATGCCGAAGACTATCGAATTTTCAGACATTTCAATTGAACCTTTCAAAAATTCGGAGACACTCCTAGCCTACAACGGAAATGATTTTGGAGAACCCGTAGTAGATAGAACAAGAATAATTAAAGAACAACTAAGAATTGATCACCTAAATTGCGAAGAACAAGAACTGATTTTAGATATCTGTACTGAATATGCAGATATATTTTATGTCGAAGGCGACAAATTGACTTTCACAAACGAAATCAAGCACAAAATCGATACAAACAACGCTAAACCTATCTTCACTAAATCCTATAGATATCCTCAAATACATAAGGAAGAGGTAAAGACGCAAATTAATAAAATGTTAGAAGAAGGAATAATCCAGAAAAGCGTGTCGCCATATTCGAGTCCAGTCTGGGTTGTACCGAAGAAATTGGATGCCTCAGGGAAACAAAAATGGCGAGTTGTTATTGATTATCGCAAGCTTAACGAACTGACAGTACAAGACCGTTATCCTCTACCACAAATATCAGAACTATTAGACCAATTAGGAAGATGCCAATACTTCACAACACTAGATTTAGCGTCTGGATTTCACCAGATTGAAATAGAGCCACAAGACATCCAGAAAACGGCCTTTTCCGTCGAAAATGGGCATTATGAATTTGTTCGCATGCCATTCGGACTAATGAATGCTCCATCTACTTTCCAAAGAGTAATGGACAACATCCTCTTGGGAATACAAAACGAAAGATGCCTAGTATACATGGATGACATAATTATCTACTCACCCACTATCCATGATCACATGTCACGACTAACAGAAGTTTTTAAAAGGTTACGAAAAGCAAATTTAAAAATACAGCCAGACAAATGCGAATTTTTAAGAAAAGAAGTGGCATATTTGGGCCACCTTGTAACAGAAAATGGTGTAAAAACAAATCCAGCTAAAATTTCTTGCATCAAAAACTTCCCGGAACCAAAGAACACCAAAAAAATAAAATCATTTTTAGGCTTAGCCGGTTACTACAGAAGATTTATTCCAAATTTTGCAAAAATTTCTAAACCACTTACGAAACTACTCCAGAAAGACGTACCTTTTATCTTTAATTCTGAATGCAACGAAGCCTTTAACGAACTCAAAAATATTCTAACATCAGATCCAATACTCATATATCCGAATTTTGAGGAACCATTTTTACTAACAACTGACGCTAGTGCATTCGCGATTGGAGCCGTTCTATCACAAGGCCCAATAGGAAAAGATTTACCCATAGCTTATGCCTCCAGAACGTTATGCGGTGCAGAAACAAAATATTCAACCATAGAGAGAGAATTACTAGCTATTGTGTGGGCAGTCAAACATTTTAGACCATACCTTTTTGGCCGAAAATTCACACTTATTACCGATCATCGACCCCTTACATGGCTTTTCTCGATAAAAGATCCCGGAAGCCGATTAGCGCGTTGGCGCCTAAAACTCGAAGAATACAATTATAAAATAGAACATCGTGCAGGAAAAATAAACAGAAACGCTGATGCCCTCTCAAGGATTAAGATTAACCATTTTAAGGATTGTGCAAACTTTCAATCGAAAATCACATTACATGCATCGAATGAAGACGACACGGACACACAAGAAAACGAGGAAGACAACGATGAAGAAGATATAGAAAAAATGTCCGAAGAACTTGACAAGTTTATCGAACTTTATAGAACTAAGTCGATAATCGATTATTCTAAAGTTGAAATATCGAATACGGACTTATTAGACAAATCTAACAAAAATATTGTTACCTTTTTCTGGCAAAATAAACTTGAAGAACTTCACGAGAAAATAATGAATGACATATTCGAAGAAAACATGGAATATAGTAACAGAAGAATTAATATTGTACACAGCAAAACAGTAAAAGATCGAAAATATTTTATTATACCATTACCTTTTGATCCCGAACGAGTAATATCACACCTGTTTCTTGTATATATATATATATATATATATATATATATATATATATATATATATATATATATATATATATATATATCGGTTTTAAAACGTTCTCCTACGTCTTCCGATGCCTAGTCGCCATTCACTTCGGTCCATCCAAAGGTCTTCATCCAATTCTCTTTCTCTCATTTCTCGATTTATGCCTTCTCTCCAACTCAGGCGGGGTCTTCCTCTTTTTCGTCTACCATGAGGGGTCCACGTTAGGATTTGTTTCGGGAGTCGTTCTTCGGACATTCTTTGTACGTGTCCATACCATCTAAGCTGTTTGGTACTAATGTCATCTACTATTGTGTGTTTCACATTCATTATTTCCCTAATTCTGTTGTTGGTTACCCTTTCTAATCTTGATTTTCCTGCTGAGCGCCTCCAGAAATCCATTTCTGTTGCTTCAAGTTTTCTCTTGTATCTTTCTTTTATTTGCCATACTTCACTGCTGTAAGTGATTATACTCTTAACAATTGTATTGTATATTCTATGTTTGTTGTTGTTTGATATTGACTGGTCCCAGAGGATGCTATTGAGAAGGGTAATTGCTTTTCTTCCCTGGTTGTTTCTTTCTTCTATCGTCCGGTCTACGCTTCCTTCTTGTGTGATGGTCATACCAAGGTATTTATATGCGTCGCAATGTTTAATAATTTCGCCATTCCCCAGTGTAAGGTCCTGCTGTGTCCCACCGATACACATATATTCGGTCTTCTTTATGTTTATTTCCAAACCACCTTTTTTGTACTCCTCTATTAATTTCCTTGTCATATATTCTATATCATCGTAGTCTTGCGCTAGTACAAGTTGGTCGTCTGCAAATGACAAAGTGTATATTGTATTGTTGCTGATCGGTAATCCCATGTTTACCTGTTTCTTGTACTTTTTGCAAATAAAGATCAATTCGATGAATCAAAAATATATTGTGTCGAAAATAATCTCGAACTACCTATTCTAGAGATATTTTCTTATATTTTTGCTGACAAAGAATTAAAATTAAGAATCTGTCAAAATATAATTAAAACAGCCAGCGAAGACGAAATCCCTCAAATTTTAGATCATTACCATTGTGGTAAAAATAATTTACACCGTGGAATAAACGAAACTGTCAGAAGAATAAAACAAAAATATAATTGGAAAAATTTAACAAAAGATGTAGAGAAATTTGTAAAAGCATGTGAAATTTGCCAAAAAGTTAAAATTTGTAGAAAAAACTTAAGTGGACCACTAGTCATAACAGAAACTCCAAAAACACCATTCGAAAGAATCAATATGGACATATTCGAATACCCAACTAGAAATTATGCATTAACTGTTCGTGACGAACTGACAAAATTCACACAAGCCTATCCTTTAGAAGACAAAAGAGCAGTAACAGTAGCCAAGACACTTTTACTCTTCTTTCAACACTATGGAACACCATTAAGAATTCATTGCGACTGCGGTCGAGAATTCGAGAATGCTATAATCAAAGACCTATGCGAATTATACGACATCAAACTAACATTTTCTAGTGTTAACCATCCACAATCTAATGGATCCGTAGAGAGATTTCATGCCACACTCTCAGAAATGATTAGAGCAAATCAAGCCGAAAACCCAAACGATCATCCCTTCACTATACTTCCTTATGCAATAATATGCTATAACAACACAAAAAATAAAACTCACGGTTTTACACCATATGAACTTATATTTGGGCACACTGCAGGCCGACCACCAGAAACTCTATACAATCAAAAAACACTAATGAGTAAATATATTCGAGACCTGAATAATCGCATGGAATATTTTTACAAAGTAGCCAGAGCAAAAACAGAGAGACAGAAAGAAAAGGCGAAAGTAAGATTTGACGAAAATATTTCAGCACAAAGACCTGATTTTAAAATTGGTGATAAAGTCTACGTAAAAGAATCCCAAATTAAATCAAAATCGGAAAATCTTTTTAATGGACCTTTCGAAATTCAAGAAATTTTTACAAATTCCGCAATTATCCTAAATCCCAAAACTAACCAAACTTCTAAAGTAAATTTTGACAGACTAAAACCTTATTTTGAATAATTTTCCTTTACAGATTCTATGGACTCCTTTCTATCGTCCAATCCCAAATTCTCCTCACTCCCATTAATAACACAATTGGAATATTTTTCCATGAAAAAGGAACTATACGAATATCTAACGACAAATGGACTTTACTTGTTTACAAAGAATTATTGCCTATCAAAACTACAATATCCAACAATGACAAAATTTTGGAAAACCTATTAGAAAAATTTATTAACGTGGATACACCGAGAAAACTTGCCTTTCAAGCCGAAGTACAGACACATGTTAGTCTGCTAAAACAAATCTCAAACTCCGTTAACTTAAAATATAAAGAAATAACCTCTGACACAGTACCTTATAATAAACGCGTAAAACGCGGTTTAGTAAATGGTATTGGAACAATATGGAAATCCATTACTGGAAATTTGGACGCCTCTGACGGCGAATACTTTAATAAATGTATAAATAAGATAAACTCCGATGAAACTCAAATTGAAAATCTCTTAAAAAATCAAATATCTGTTACCACTTCAATTATAAAAACTTTCAACACTTCTATTCAAAAATTGCAAATAGACGAAGAAACCTTTAACAACGACTTAAAAACTATAGAGACTACACTTCTGGACATTAATAATGACATCTCCTTTTACCAAGCACAATTACAAATACTAGATTTATGTGAGTCCTTAATGGAAAGCTACGTATTTTTAGAAAATTATTTAAATGATATACTAAATTCTATCACATTCTCTCGCCTGCAAATTTTACATAGTTCTATTATTTCACCCATAGACTTAATGGAAGCATTAAAAGAAATCTCACAGTCATTACAAAATAACGTTTTGCCTCTACCCACTTATATGTCAAATATAGCTCAGTATATTGACATAATAAAACTACAAGCTTATCAGCTCGATTCAAAAATTGTTTTCGTTCTCGAAATTCCGTTAGTTGATCCCGAAATCTTCACTTTGTATCAACTATATTCAATACCAATATTAGATAATCAAACTGGTTTTCATCATATACTTTCAACTGTTCATAAATACATAGCGCGAGATGATGATTCAATTTCATATGTCTTACCCATGGACACCGAAAAATGCAATCAAATCAGTCAAAACCAAAGAATGTGTACAGACATTCTTCCGTACCCCATAGACACCGATGCTATATGCGAAGCCCAGCTTTTGAAACCTCTCAGCAACTTGCCAAAAACTTGCCAGATGTCCATGCTCTTGGCACAAGGTTACAACGTTCAAGAAATTGACCGAAATTTATGGTTGCTAACCATTTCCGATCCATTACCAGTAACAATCAAATGTGCAAGAAAAGATGTCACTACACGAATAATCAAAACAAATTCAATCTTAAGATTAATTCCCGAATGTATTGCATTCATTGGCAGTACCAGAATTCATGCCAAAGACCAAATCGAGAAATATACAAATATTACGTATAAAAGTCACCCAGTTAACGTACCCTACAGATGCTGTGACCATTTTGAGACAAAGAGTCACCTATCAAAATTGAAACCGCTAAAACTCAGTAAGATCAACGTAGATGACTTAAATATTGCACAACACAAATTGGACCAATATTCAGAAGAACTGGACCATATCATGAGCCAATCATTCATCGAGGAACATTTACCCTTATTCACCATATCTACCTTATCCCTGATTATCATCCTAGTTATCTTATACCTTTGCTGTAAATATCGAACCAAAATATTCCCAAAAATTGCAATCTCCTTGTCCCAGGATCAGCCTCCAACTTCAGCACCACGCAGGAATTCCATTAGACAAAAACTTCAAAGCTTAACCTCCTTCAGAAGAAGACCCAATGTCCAACAAGAAAGCGAAGAAGAAGAAGAAACACCAATTTCTCTGTAAAAGTCAAAGCAATGGCATTGACTTTTCACTAATAAGGGGAGTTGTTATATGAGAAAATATTAACCTTGAACTAGCCTAAGTTCGCCGACTTCATATTTCATCATACCATTCCCACAGAAACCGCTGAGCAAGCAGCAGAGGAACTTTGTACGAACCGTTGGCCAACATTCATGGGAACAGCGATTCAGCACTTTATACCAAACCTATAAATTACCATTTTCAGATGCCGGGACCACTCTTAGCTGCAACTTCGACCAGTCCAGTTATTGTAGTCATTTTAAATTAATTTAACTTTGTACTATTATGTAAACTTATTGTGTAACAAATAAAATTCTTTTTTTAAAAAGTCAAATACGTGATCAGTGATCTAACATATATATATATATATATATATATATATATATATATATATATATATATATATATATATATATATATATATATATATATATATATATAATCTTTATCCCTTCTACCCTGAGGTGTAGGGATCTGTTTCTGTTTCTTTTATTCTTTTTTGTTCTTCGTAAATTTCTTCCATATCTTTCTGTTTTCTGTTAGTTTTTTGGCATCGTTCCATGTTGTTCCCCTCTTTTCCAAAATATCCATTATTACTGCATTCCATTGTTTTCTTGGTCTACCACGGTTTTTCCTTTCTATATTTCTGCTTTCCCAGATTCTTTTAACAGGTATATTATCACTCATTCTTTGAAGGTGTCCCCACCAACCCAGCTGTCTTTCTTCTATATAAGTTTCTACTGGTTCTATTTCTAATTCTTCTCTTATTTTTATATTCTTAACTCTATCTCTTCTTGTCACTCCCATTACTCTTCTTAGATATTTCATTTCTATTGCCTGCAATTTACTTTTATCCCTTTTTGTCAATACCCACGATTCACATCCATATGTAAGTACAGGTCTATACACAGTTTTGTATACACTCATTTTCGTTTTTCTTGATATTTATCGTCTATTTACAAATCCACTGTTTATTGCATAATATAGTCTATTTGTTTTTTGTATCCTATAATTTATATCTATTTCTTGTTTTCCGTTTTCTTCAAATATTACACCTAGGTATTGATATTTACTGACTTGCTCTATTTTTACTCCATCTATTTGCACATTTATCCTTTTCCTATTTCTATCTATTACCATTGTCTTTGTCTTACTCTTATTCGATTTCATACCGTATTTTGTTAATACCTCATTCCATACTATCAAGCTTTCTCTTAGGCCTTTCTCGTTTCCTGCTGTAATAACCACATCATCGGCAAATGCACATTCTGTCATCCCTATTTGTTCTAATTTCCTATATCCTATGTATATTGGTTTAGTTCTTTGTTTCGTTTCTCTTATTATTTCATCCATAAATATTATGAAAAGAAGCGCACTCAATCCCCCTCCCTGTCTAACTCCCACATTTGTAGCAAATTTTTCTGATATCATATTATATCTTATTACACAGTTATTTGTTTCTTTATATAAACTTTGTATTACCCTTATTAGTTTCTGATCTACATTTTTCCTTTTTAAACATTTTCAAATTATTTCTCTATTGACTTTATCAAATGCCTTTTCCATGTCCATAAAGGCTAAATATATGGGTTTTTCTGCTATCCACTTCCTGCTAATAACTTCTTTCAAAGTGAATATATGATCCTGTGTACTTCTACCTTCTCTAAATCCACTTTGAGATTCTGTTAATGTGTTTTCTGTGATCAATCTCAATTTTTTCTCTATTATTTTCTCGTATATTTTTGTTATTGTGCTTAATAATGTTAGTCCCCTATAATTGTTACAATCTTTGTTATCACCTTTCTTGTGTATTGGCAATATTAAGCCCATTTTCCAATCTTCAGGCGTTGTTTCTTCCCTCCATGCTTGTCCATATATATCTAATAATACTAGTTTTCCACTATTTCCCATATATTTTATCATTTCCGATGTTATATTATCTCTTCCTGGTGCTTTCCCGTTCTTTAGACTCATTATAGCTTCTTCTAACTCTTCTCTAGTTATATCTTCATTTATTACCTCTCTTTCTACATTCCATTCTTCCTCTTCCATTTCATCATCTTGATTGTCTGCTTTCTGTTCTGTGTTTAGTAGATTCTTGAAGTATTCTTTCCATCTTTCCATTATCTCTTCCTCCTCGATCAGTATCTCCCCAGCTTCGTTTTTTATTGCACTTGCATTTATATCTACTTTTTCTTTTCTCAGATTTTTGAGTACTTTGTAGAATAGCTTCTGATTACCTTTATTATCTCTTTCCCATTTTTTCTCCAAATTCTGTCCAACTTCTCTGTTTCTCGCTCATTACCATTTGTTTTACTATGTTTCTCTGTTCCTTGTAGCTTGTATAATTTGCTTCTGTTCTATTATTTAAATATTCTTTCCATATTTTCTTCTTTTTTCTTACTTGTTCTTTAATTTCATTCGTCCACCAAGATGTTTGTTTCTTATCGTTGTCTTTATTGTAAGTCCCACAGACGTCCTTTGCTGCTTGTAATACAATATTTTTAAAGGTTTCCCATTTTGTTTCTAACGGCCTCTGTATCATTTCTTCTTGATATTTATTTATTTCTCGCGATACTATCTGTTGATATTTTTCTGCTATCTCTTTATTTTTTTTAAGTCCTTATTCTTATATGTCCTTTTTTCTTTTCTTTGAATGTCTCTGTTCTATTTTCTTCGCTTCTGAATTTAGCTATCAGCAAGTAATGATCACTATTTATCTCATAGCTTCTCTTGACTCTAGCATCCCTTACTAAATTTCTATTATTTCTTTCTACCAATATATAGTCTATTATTGACTTTTCTCCTCTGCTCGGTTCTTCTCTAGTAATCTTATGAATATCTTTATGTTCAAAATAAGTATTTGTTATTATTAAATCATTGTTAATACAAAATTCCAGTAGTCTTTTCCCAATATTATTTCTTGTATTTTCACCGTGTTTTCCGATTACTGCTCCATATATATCATCCTTTGTTCCAACTCGTCCATTGAAGTCTCCAGCAATATATATTTTTCCTCTACACTCTTCTATAGTCTCTTGCAGTTCATTCCAGTATTTATCTTTCTCTTCCGTTTTTTCATTTTCATCTGGTCCATAAGTTGCTATTATTGTCTTGATGTGTGTCTTGCATTTTAATTCTATCATCAGTATTCTTTCACTTATGGCTTCCCATTTGTTAAGTGTATTTTTGTGTTCTTTCTTTATTAAACATCCCACTCCTGCTGTCGCTCGTACATTCTTTTCCACTCCACTCCATATGAAAATGTGGTCATTGTCTGTTTCTACTATTCCTTTATTCTTTTTCTTTGTTTCCGTTATTATCAATATATCTAAATCCGCTTTTTCAAATTCTTTGTTTAATTCTAATTCTTTTCCATTAATACTTCTTACGTTCCACGTTCCTATTATAAAATCTTTTACTACTAATTTCTTTCTTTTATTCTCTTCTACTTTTTCTTCAATTTTATTCGTTTGTCCTATTCCACTCCTGTCCATTTTCCGTTTTTCCTTTCCCGTCTGTTCTTTACTTAGTTTTTTGAACCATCGGCTTTTATTTCTTTTTTATCTCGTTTTGGAGCTCTTTCTATTATTTCCTTATCCTTATTCCATTTCCATTCTTCACTTTCGATCCTATTTTTTGATAACCCATTTTGACTTTCTTTCCCTTATTCTTCTCCTCAATCGCTATTTCCTTCATTTGTCTTTGTATACGTTTTTCACTTACAGTCATCTCGTTATTAATATATATATTTCTGTTGGTTGTATTCCTTAATTTGTTTCTGTTTGTCATTACTTTGATTTTATCTTCTATCTTATTGAATTCCACTAAACAGGTCTTATATCCTATCTTTTTTGCTGTTTTTATCTCTACTTCAATTTCCAAATTATTTTGTATAAAGGTTTTCATTTCACATTCTAAAATATTCGATTCGTTCGTGTCTATTTTAACTCCTTGTATTACAATATTATTGCGCCTTTTTTCTTTGTCTATTTCTTCCAACTTTTCATTGATTACTTTTATTTCTTCTTTTAAATGCATATTTTCTTTCTTTATCGCCTCATTCTCTTCCTTCACCTTTTGTATTACTTTAATATATTCTTTTTGTCCCTCTCTTATCATTTTTATCTCTTGTGTTAATACTAATAAAGTTTCCATTATTTTATCTATCTTATTTTCTTCTTCAGAGTTATGTTTCTCTTGTACTTCCATCTCTTTTCCTACTTTTTTTAATCTGTTCGATTGCCTATTCCAATTCTACTTAACGCTATATCTAAATTGTAATTACCCTATATTATCTTTCTAAATATTACCCAACACCAGCATAAAATTAAAATTAAAATTAAATGATTAAGATTAAATGAATTTTATGATATATGAGGATCTATATTCAATGTTTATTAAAAACTTTTGATAGGTATACAATGTGTGGTTTTATTGGGCAGGCGGACCCGCATCCCAACTGGAACCAGGGCCCGCTGATCTATGAGTACGCCACTGCAGTCTATAGACTACTCTCGAGACTATTTTATCTCAAATGGACACTTAATAGCTTAAGGTGAATTTTACGTAGTATGTTGACGTATAGGCAAACGAAAAATATAGTGTACTATATACCCCTTCAATGAAAATAATCGACAAGAGTTTGAACATTTATTAATTCTAAGGCAGTACAAAGTTCGCCAGGTGAACTAGTGATTTATAAAAAAACTTATAAAATTTACTTACTTGTATCCGGTATGCATTTTTGAAGGAAATTTGTTCATCTATCGTTGCACAATGATACCCTTTCCAAAATGTACATTCTGACCATTCTGTAACAGGTACATATTCTATTCCTGTTCTGCTTGTGGCGTATAGAATAGAATATTTGTCTAAAATTCCAGTGGGAGGGTACGGTGGTTTCCAGCGTAACGAAATTGAGTTCTTACTATTGTTGTACTTCTCTAAGCCATAAATTTTATTGGCAACTATTACAAAAAAAAGCAAATGTCTTTAAAATTATATTTTTTAAATAATATATAATGTAGATGTTATGGTTAGAAATCTAAAAATATTTATATCGATAGGCTTTCTAAGAGATGGAACATCCAGACACAGATGATATATTGATCTGGAGGGAAATCAGAGCCGCTGAAACCGTTCAGTCCGCCATCCGGTAAAAAAATTATTACCTAATAAAAATTTTTAAATTGTTTAAACAAAGAAAATATTTGTAATTTACTATTCTAACGGGAAATAAGCCACAATTTAACTTACAAAATAATTTTATTGACGTTTCGACTTCCACATCGGACGTCGTTGTCAAAATACAAAATATTACTGTTATTATTATCAATAATATGTTGTATTTTGATAACGACGCCCCAGGTGGAAGTGAAAACGTCAATAAAATCATTTTAAGTTAAATTGTGGCTTATTTAACAGTTTGAATAGTAAATTACATAAATGCCACAAAGAAATATCTTCAGAACAATATTGAGAATATTTGTATTTTGAACGTTGAAAGGTACGTGTGTTAAGGTTAAAAAAAACTACAACAGGAAAAAATACAGTTTTATTTTGTTATAATTTTATTATAACAAAACTAATATAAAGCATCTTTGGTATTTGATAATGCGTTAGTTAGGCAGTGGCGGATCTAGACATTTGCCTTGGGAGGGGAAATTTACTTTAGGGGGGAACTTTCAATGAAACACCAACCACAAGACATAAAAAAAGATAAACTCAAACTACATAAAACACATAAATAATGACTTACATGTATTAAGTCTTCTTGATTTTTCTAACTAGCATGTTTATTGGGTTTAATTTGTCTGTACGTGGTTTAAGTTTCATGTCAGCTAATATATTTTTATGCTTCAACAATATTTTTCTTTAATTTTGGACTATCTTAGGGGGAAAATTTCCCCCTTTTTCCTCCCCGTAGATCCGCCATTGTAGTTAGGTGACTCTATTCGAGCTACTTTGGATTGAAAAAAAATGAAGAAAATTGCTCTATGGCACCAGAGACATTTTTTACGTAGGTACATATCTATTTTGAACTTTGAGGTTCTATTTTCTTCAACCTAGTTTCTTTTGGTATTTTTAATATTATTCATTCACGAGTAATGCAGATCGTTTTATTATTATGTTATAGTTATTAGTCTCTTGAAAATATGTAGGTATGGAGAAAAAGAACTGAAATAGAAAGGTAGCGACAATATTTTGAAATAGTACAATGATAATAACAAAATTAATAGAATCTTCGTTTTATTTAATATCATCCATCAGTTTTATTTAAAATCCCTAATTTTTCATGCTTGAGTTTACTATTGGACAAGAACAGCTGAAGTTTCGTTTATAAAACAGAGAGATTTGAGCATGACTTTGTAGTAAGTTCGACTTGGCGAAGTAATGCTCGAGCATGAAATTTATACATGCAGACTATAATGGCTCCTCCAGACTACTCGCGACGTTACTCGACGAAGTCCTAGGGAAAATTGTCCGAAGTAGATCGCTACACACTCGTTCAACTTCAAGGAACACATTCGCGCGGGGAGATACTAACTTCGAGTCCTTTGACTCGGTCGCAAAAACCGAGAAGTGGAAGTGGTCCTAGGCGAGCCAAGATTGTACTACTCTCTTCACACTATCACAAAAGTGTGGAGCTAGCTTAAATATGGGCATTAAGCTAGCTCTACACTACTCGCGAAGTTTCGAGGTTAGGCTAATAGGATAGTGTGAAGAGGCCCTTGATACAACCTTGACTCGCCTCGGACAACTTCCACTTGCTAGTTTTTGCGATAAGGACTCGAAGTTAGCATCGCCCCGCGCGAATGTGTTCCTCAAAGTTGAACGAGTGTGTACATAGCGATGTACTTCGGACAACTTTCCCTAGTACCTTGTCGAGCAAACTTCGGGAGTAGTCTGAAGGAGTTTTAGGTTTAGTCGCTCTCTCTCTGTCTGTTGGCACACGGCTGGCGCTTAGAGCTTTGAGAGTGGCAGAAAGACAATCTTTAGTATGTTAGTATTTTATCAATTATCATATTCGCTCATATTGGCACATTTCTTGAGATATCCTGCACATTTAAAATCAATTTTAAAATATACTCTTTATAAACTTTACACACTAGATCGAAGAAAAAATTTCTATATCCCAATTAAATTTATATTTACCTGAGGGTAGAGTTTTAAACTCCTTATAGTCAACAGCATTCCTAACGGTATATCTGTGAATTATTACCGCTATAGCATAATTTGTGAAAGGTAGAATGGAAGAGCCACTTACATCGAAGTTAAAATTAGTTGGATTATACGACCTATTAAACTTTGTAGGTGCTTCTGTTCTGCACCAATCGCTGAGGCAAGTTAACTCGAATTGTATATCTAGTGGTCCGAACAATGATGAACAGCTTAAATCAACAATTGTAACAGTTGCTCCATCAGATTTTGGGATGATGTTTTTAATCGACATCGTTTCGGTGATATCTAAAATAAAAAATATTGCATGGACGAAATAAAAGTAATATGAATCGATGAGAATTAAATTCAGAATTAAATTGTTTCAGCGTCAAACTGTTCGTGCTGAAAATTTTTTTCTGTACAACATTATAATAATATATAAATGTATTCATGTATCGAGTATTGCACATGATATCAATACAGGGTTATTCGTTAAAAATGTCCAATCTCTGAGTTATACATTTTTGACCGCCAAATCATAAGATTTAACCCAAATCACTTAAATAAAATGTGCCTTGTTACTGAGTTACAGGGTGTTTTATTTAAAAATTTAATAACTATTTTTACCAAGTATTTTAAAACTATTTGACATAATATCCTTGTCATACTTTGCAGAAAGTGTAGTAACCGTATACCCTACTAAATTATGATAAACAAACGTTTCTGGCTACTATCAGAGGAGTACGGCAGGGGACAGTGAATGGCTTGCCCTTCGCAAATTCTGCGCCACTGGCGGAATTGCTATTTTAGCACAATATTTCGATTCTCCAATAGTTTCTATGTAAATAATACACTCCTCATTCGTAACGTTAAAGTCGTTGGTTTTTGAGATATTTGAAGTTGAAAATGAAACGGCACAGTTATTTTGATTAATGTATTGTGCCCCTTCATTTTTAACTTCAAATATCTCGAAAACTAATGATTTTATGGGTACGAATGAAAAGTATATTATTTACATAGAAAGTATTATTGGAAAATCTAAAAATTATGCTGAAATAGCAATTCCATCAGTGGCGTAGATTTTGGGAAGGATAAACCATTCATTTTCCCCTGTACGCCTCTGGTAGTACCGAGAAATGTTTATTTTTGTAAAGTATGATAAGGATATTTAAAGCATTTTTAAAGTACTGTGTATAAACAATTTTTAAACTTTTAAATCAAACTTCCCTATTACAAAAATATTAACTATTTGTATCCAGTACTATAAAAGTATTTGACATATCCTTATCATACTTGGCAGAAAGTGTAAGTACTTTGCACCCTACTAAAATATATTAAATAAACCTTTCTGGCTACTATCAAAGGCGTACGACAGGGGAAAGTGGGACATCTTCCCACATTCTACGTCACTGGCGGAATTACTATTTTACTGGAATTTTTCGATTCTCCAATACTTTCTATGTAAATAATATACTCTTCATCCATACCGATAAAATTACTACTTTTTGAGATATTTGAAGTTAAAAATGAAGGGGTACAATACATTAATCAAAATAGCTGTGTAGTTTCATTTCAATTTCAAACATCTCGAAAACTAATGACTTTATGTTACGAATATAGAGTATTATTTACATAGAAAGTGTTGGAGAATCGAAATATTGCGCTAAAATAGCAATTCCGACAATGGCGTAGAATTTGCGAAGGGTAAACCATTCACTGTCCCCTACCGTACGCCTCTGGTAGTAGCCAGAAACGTTTATTTATCATAATTTAGTAGAATATATAGTACCTACATTTTCTGCCAAGTTTGACCGTGGATATGTCAAATTGTTTTAAAGTACTTGGTAAATAGTTTTAAAGTAGGTACACACTTTCATAGATTTTGAGAATGCCTTCGATAAATTGAGACACAAAAGACTGTATAAAATCCTAAGAAGCAAAAACATCGACAGTCGAGATATTAACATCATATCGAGGTTGTACTGGGGACAACTAGCAAAAATCAAAGTTGACAATGAGTTAACCGAAGAAATTGAGATTTGTCGACGTGTGCGTCAGGGTTGTGTGCTTTCTCCACTGCTATTCAATATATATAGCGAAACAATATGTCAGGATGCGATCCTATAGCAAATCATTGGCATGAACATTAACGGAGAGTTAATTAACAATATTCGATACGCTGATGACACGCTAATAGTAACAGATAACCTAGCCAATTTACAATATTTACTGGAAAACATAAACACTCATACCAACAATTATGGTCTAAAACTGAACATCAAAAAGACTAAAATAATTGTAACAAAAAATCTATACACCAATGTGAACTTAACCATAAATAAAGAGTTACGTCTTACAAATATTTAGGGGTTTGGTTCACTGATACTAATGACCAGACAAGGGAAATTAAGAGGCGAATAGAAATAGCGAGACAATCATTTATCAAAATAAAAAAGTTCCTATGCTGCAGGAGGTCATTCAGGCCAGGCTGGCTGGGGCCTCCAAGAAGAAATTAAAGGATCTGGTGGGAAAAGGCCAGGATTACATTGAAGCCAAACGCTCGGTGATCAAGGCCAATTTCACCAAAGTCCTTGGACGGCAGGAGGACAGTCCCCCTAAATCTAAAGAGAAGGCGGAGCAAAAGCTGGAAATGGCTACGCAAAAGCCTACAAAGAAACGACAAAGGTCGGAACACAGTACGCCGCCAGCGGAAGTCAAAAAGAGGCCGAGAAAGTCAGAAATGACTTTCACACAAGCCCATTGCTCGGCAAAGGTAGCGGTAGTATGTGATGGCTTCCCCGAAGTCAAGATGGAACCCACAAAGCTTAAGGCCATGCAAACATCCATCTTGGAGGCTTTGGAGAGAACGCCAGAAGGAGGTCCGCAAATCAGGCTGCTAAAGAGCACGTTCAAACCCGGTTACCTGGTAATAACGTGCGCGGATAGTGCAAGCGCACAATGGCTCATCAATGGCTCATCGACACTACTCCCGCTCTAAAGCCTTGGGAAGGTGCAAGCCTCCAGGCTAAGGACGAGAGTGAAGTCGAGAGGCCGTGTTATTGCACTGTCTACATCCCAGACGAGGACGGAAAGAGGTTGGAGGCGGAAAGTGTGCTGACTCGATTAAGGGTCAGCAACCGAAAGTTCAATACTCTTTTATGGACCGTTTTGGGCAAAACACCTGCAGAAAGAGGGCAGGTATCGGTCTTCTCAATGGACAAAAAGTCCTTTGAGAAACTCAAAAAACTTCAAATGTGTCCTTAATTTGGCATAGGAAGAATTAAATTCCGTGTCAAGGATGATGGGCACATTGAGAAAGTTGCAGAGGCCGGACCATCGGGGTTGCAAGGCGTATCTGCCACAACTTCGGCAGTTAGGTCTAAGCAAAAAAGAAAACAAGTCAAACCTTCAGAGGCGCAAAGCTCTAAAGTAGCGCCAAAGAAGGTTAAGACTTCGACCAAAAGCAAGGCTCCCCTAAGGACGATAAGTCAAGGGAAGGAGCAAAAGAAGGAAGAATCCCGGAAGAAGTCCGCACCGACTTGCAGGAGAGTGCTACAGAACTGCCCAGAAGGCTAGAAGCCACTGAGCGGGTGGTCGCTCCCATGGAAGGGGTAGAGGACACGGGAAAACCCGAAAGATAGCCTTCAATTTAGAGGAAGGCAGAATAAAGGCCCTGCAGGTCAACCTACATCATGCCAAATCTGCGTCGGCGGTTTTGTGCAGAAGGTTTGATATGGAAGGCCTGGACTTGGCCCTACTGCAGGAACCATAGCTCCACGGAGGGAGAGTTGCAGGCTTGAAGCCGCAACAAGGTAAGTTACTATACGATGCGAAAGGAGAGACACCTCGAGCATGCATTGTATATGGTAACGGAGTAAATTGTACACTGATTCCGGATCTTTGCTGTGGAGACTTTGTTACAGGTATTCTAACCGCTTCCACCGAGGAAGGTAGTAAAAGATGGTTGGTCTGTTCTGCCTACTTCGCTGGAGAGAAGGTCTGCCGCCCAAGCATAGTAGAGGACGTTATAACCTACAGTCGAAGGGAGAACCTTCATCTAATACTGGGATGTGATGCCAATGCCCACCAACTGGCACGAGGGAGTACGAACATCAACAGTCGAGGTGAGTCTTTATTACAGATCATCTTAAGCATGGGTTTAGAAATAGCAAATATAGGAAATAAACCTACCTTCGTTACGGCCACGCGCAGAGAAGTCTTAGATGTAACACTTTGCAGTGAAAAAACGTACGATACTATAAAGAATTGGCATGTGTCAGAGAACCTTCATGTTCCGACCATAGGCACATTCGATTCGATTTAACTACTTCGATTCGAATGGTGGCAAAATTCAGGAACCCGAGAGAGACGGATTGGGAAGGCTATAGAGGCTCACTCGAGAAGTCTCTTGAGGGAGGAATCGGCACCATAAGAGATATGGAAGATCTCGAACTGGCAGTTGAAACGGTGAGCGGAGCTGTTCTGGCCTCTTACCAGGAGAATTGTCTAGAGAGAGAAAAGAAAGAAAAGAAAAACACACCCTGGTGGAATGAACACTTACAAAAGCTTAGGGCAGATGTAAGAAGGCTATTCAATAAAGCCAAATTCAACTAGGAGGGGTCCATTTATAGAGAAAAACTGACGCAATATAATAAGGAGATCCGAAAAGCCAAAAGAGACTCGTGGCGAAAGTTCTGCGAGGAAGTCGAACAGGCTCCCACATACTCCAGAATCCACAAGGTCCTGGCTAAGGATGGTATTGTGAATCAGGTCGGCCTCTTGAAGAAAGAGGACGAAATGTATGTGGAAACCCTGGAGGAAAGCTTAATAATGCTCACCAAGGCACATTTTCCCGGCTCATCTATTGACAATAATCCTTCGGTAGAGGTAGCTTATCCCAGAAGGCCTACTAAGGCGGACTGGAAATTAGCTACCGACATTACTAGACCGAAAAAAGTCAGGTGGGCGATCAATAAATTCCAGCCATATAAATCACCTGGAATGGACGGGATCTATCCAGCCTTCCTACAGAAGGGACAGGATGTGATTATGCCGCATCTAACAAAGATCTTTAAAGCTAGTTTGGCATGGAGATATATTCCAACTGCATGGCGAAGGGTGCAAGTCACATATATCCCCAAGGTTGATAGGGTAATGGACCAGGCCCCCAAGTCATAAAGACCAATAAGTCTATCCTCTTTCCTAGCAAAAACGCTGGAAAGATTGATAGACAGGTATATTAGGGACGATATGCTGATGGAAAATCCACTTAGCGATCGTCAATATGCATACCAGCCAGGAAAGTCAACTGACTTGGCACTGGATGATCTTAACAGACTGCTTTCAAAGTCGCTAGATGACAAAGAGATAGCGGTGGCGACGTTTCTGGACGTGGAGAGAGCGTTTAATAACGTCTCCTTCGAGTCTGTAACGGAAGCGCTTAAAAGGAGAGGGGTTTATATAAATTGGGTAATCAGTTTGTATAAATTGGGTATAAAGTCAGTTTGTTGTAGACCCCGAAGAAATAATTTTTAAAAATGCATTCACTGAAAAACAAGAAGAAATAATTGTGAACTGCGGACGACATAGTACACCTAGTTTTAACTCAACCAGATCTGCAAACATTACTTGACAGTGTCGTTGAGAGCTCTCAGGAAGCTGGTCTAGAAGTACATGTAACGAAGAAAGAAGAAACAAGAGAATATAAAACGGTCTGTATATATAAATAGTACCAAACTTAAGCCACTTGATACTTGATTCACTTGTTTACCTTGACGAAGAGAGTTATGATAAAATTATATCTAAATATCTAAAATTGAGCAGACCAGAGCCGCTTTTAGAAGTATTTTTAAGGTATTATGTAACAGAGACCTAAAATTGGAATTGTAAGTAAATGTAATAAACAAACAGAGAATATAAAACGGTCTGTATAAATATATAAACAAGAATAAAAACCGCTAAACGCCGTAAAAATCAGTGGCGCATACAATATTCCAGCTACAAAAGTTCTGATATGAATATTACGTGGCGCTAAAATGTATTTTTATTTTGATGCAAAACAAAATTCTAGTTTTATTTTAAAATATTTTTCCATAACATTTGCTAAATTTAAAGTAAACGCGCCACAAGAGTTTCAAATTTCAAACTGTATCAAAGTTACTCTTTTGTGGCGCGTTTATTTCAAATTTGCACCACAACACCACAATTGCTAGGTATGATCATCCAAGCTCAGCTCATGTAGGCACCCTGATTCTTTCTACGAGCAATGATTTTTCTTTGGTAACAAAGTATGACTTTCTGTTAAGGGAAGCCTTCTTTGAGTTTTCATTAGTTTACAATAAGAATCTCAATCTTTATACTATTTGCATTTATAGATCACCTGACTCTTCCGTGGAATTATTTTTTCAGAACCTGCTAAATTTATTAGATGACCTACCCCATAAAAGTAGAAAAATTTTATGCGGGGACTTTAACATTGATTATGATGCAGCTTGTGCTACACAAACATCCTTGATCAACATATTTGAATCGTATAGTCTAACAATGCACGTTGATTCCACTATAAGGATTACAAAAACTTCATCTACCATAATTGATTATACTGTCTAAGATTTCTCACCCCTTGATGTCCACTCTACAATTATTAATGCTGGACTATCGGATCATGAAGCAGTTTATACGAAGTTTATTATCTTTAGCACACCCTCCTCGAAAACCCGACGTTTAGGCAGGATTTTTTCTACCCGGAACTTCCGTAATTTCCAAAATTTATGCTTAACCTCTGAGTGGCGCTTTCCTGCTATGGACGTGGATAATAATTTCAGTTATTTTTTAGATAAGCTTGTCTGAATCTTCAATACAGCATTTCCTTTAATTCCAATTAAGCCAAAACATGGCAAGCCTTGGACTTCTAAAGGTATCCGAATATCTTCCAAGAATATGCGTTCTTTACTCTACATCAAGAAATTTACTACCAACGTCTCTATCACTGAATATATCACCAAGTACAGAGCAACCTATCTTAAACTTATAAAATCAGCTAAAAAAGTCTACTACCAAAACCGTCTGGGAAGCTCTAAGTGCTGCAAAAGAAACTTGGTCCAAAATAAACGATCTTCGAAAAAAAACCCACACTACTCAAGCATTTTTCCTTCCAGACCCTGAAAATCTAAATGAATACTTTGTTAATGTGACTAAAAATATTACATCAACTATTCTGCCACAAAAAGATCTCATTTCCTATCTCCCTAATTCAAGAAAGGTCTCGAATTCATTCTTTATAAAACCAGTCAATAAATCTGAACTGATCCAAACAATCAATAGTATCAAAAGCAAATCTTTGGTATCAGAAAATGTGTTGGAAGTTCTCATCTCACTGATTAATGATTCTTTTGAGAAAGGCAAATTTTCAGAGAGCCTAAAGACTGCCATCATTATTCCTCTTCATAAGGGTGATGAAATATCTAATACCTGCAATTATAGACCTAGTGCACTACTACCGGTACTCTCCAAAATTATTGAGAGACTCATAAAAGCCCGACTTATGTCCTTTCTCGTTGTAAACAACATTTTATCACAAAATCAGTTCGGCTTTTTAAATAATAAATGCACCACTGATGCCATGTTTTCTGTACTACATGAGGTTTATCAAGCACTGAACAATAATCTTCACACTGTCACCGTTTTTTGTGACTACGCGAAAGCTTTTGATTGTGTTAATCACAATATTTTGATAAAAAAACTAAATTTCTACGGAATTCGAGGTATTTCTTTGAATTGGTTCCAATCTTACTTGGATGATAGGAAACAACTGGTTAGAGCAAATGATACAGACTCTAGTCTCAAAAACATTGTATGTGGGGTACCTCAAGGATCAGTATTGGGTCCTTTACTTTTTCTTATCTTTATTAATGACATCACTAGTTTAAAAATCGATGGAAAAATCTTTCTTTTTGCTGATGATACCAGTATCACTTGGAGCAACTCAAATATTGCAACTCTTCATGCTACTATAACTTCTGATCTACTTACAATAAAAACCTGGTCTGACCCTAATTTACTCTCGTTTAAAGTAGATAAAACAGTAGCCTTATCTTATAAAGAAGCTCTTCAACCCTTACCTCTTAATAACAGCCAGATCAGTACTGTTGATTCTGTAAAATTTCTTGGTACTTTTTTTAAACAGCAACCTTAAATGGTCGCTCCATATTAATTTGTTAAGGAAGAAACTATCTTCAGCTTGCTATGCTATAAGATCTGTTTCGAATGAACTTAATTTAGCATCTTCCAAAATAACAAATTTTTCTTTGTTCGAGTCAGATCTTCGTTATGGTCTTCCTTTTTGGGGTTCTGGTACAGCTGCCCAATTCGATGTTATTTTCAAATTACAAAAAAGAGCAATAAGATATCTGTTTGGCCTCAGAAGAACAACACATTGTAGAAGTTACTTCAAAGATCATAGAATTTTAACCCTTTCATCTTTATATATTTTAGAAACTGTTTCCTTTATTCGTAAACATCTACATGTCTTTCCACCAAGACCTAATCATGACTACTTCACGAGAAATTCTACCTTTGACGTCTATTTACCGACCCCGTCATCTGAGTTAGTAAAGAAATTTGTATTATATTCCGCAAAAAAACTTTACAACCATCTCCCTCTACAACTTAAATCTGCAGCATCTTTCCCCAAATTCCGTAAACTGACAAAAGCCTACCTATCCGAAAGACCATATTATGCAGTAGAAGATTGTCTTAATCAATAACTAAGAAATCACAGTACCCTTTGCACAAGTAGTATTTTCATTATTATTTTTCATCTATATTTGGGTGTCATATGCAGCAGCTTAACTTTTAAACTTATTTATTTACTAGGCAATAAATTTGCAATTTATTTAAATTTTTAAATTTTGAAATTGATTAACTGTTTCACTTCATTATTGTTATTTTTTTTAATTTAAGCTGACGATTTATGTAATTTTAGTAAATTGAATTGTTATTGTTTTGTTTTCTTGACATTTTGTAAGCTTTGTTGATAAAATTGTACAATTTTTCATGACAATAAAGCATATTTCTATTCTATTCTATAAATTTAGCAAATGTTACGGAAAAATATTTTAAAATAAAACTAGAATTTTGTTTTGCATAAAAATGAAAATACATGTTAGCGTCACGTAATATTCATATCAGAACTTTTGTAGCTGGAATATTGTATGCGTCACTCATTTTTACTGCGTTTAGCGGTTTTTTTATCCTTGTATCAAGAGTTTTTTTAAAGTTATTTATAAATTAAGGGCCGGTTGTTCGAACGTTAATCAAGAATGATCACTATCAAATATTTAATTACTGTCACCAACTGTCAATGTCAACTTTGATTGGGTTGCTGAAAACATAGTTGATTATAATTATGAGATTAGTTAATCAATTAACATAACAATTATTAACATAATTGATTAACTAATTTCATAATTGTAATCCATAATTATGTTTTCAGTAACCCAAACAAAGTTGACATTGACAGTTGGTGACAGTAATCAAATATTTGATAATGATCATTTTTGATTAGCGTTCGAACAACCGGCCCTTTAATGTATTAAGTTGAATGTAATGTTTCTCGATTACATGCCTGTAATCGAGATTTCATTTACGCCGGTAAATGAAATCGGATTGCCCGTTGCCAGGTCAAATTTAGCGTCGTAACCACTACAACTACATAAACCATTTCGGGAATAATCGTTAATTTGATTATACTTTTGTAGCTTAATAACTTCTAAACGGCTTAACCGATTTTGATCACTAAACATGAGTTTGATACGTCTTGACCATTAGTATCTGATGCATTCAAGGTCAAGTATGGTAACTGAAGCTATTACAGGAATTATTGAGCTTGAGAACCCGTTTTTTCCCATAGGAGATAGATTTGATCATACTTATGAAGCTTATAACTTGAAAATTCGAATTTTCCGGATATCAGGTATACACCGTTAGATTCGTCTAGAGCCCTTCTACAAATGCTCAGTTATTGGCGCAATTCGTAGGTTGAAATTTTCAGTAATTGTCGAAAAACCAAAATTCTCAAAGTTTAGTTTTTCAGTTTTTAGGCTATACTGAGCCGTGTGTATGTTTGAGCTAGATCGCTTAGGCACCATTTGCAAGCTTAACTCAACCCTATTGATTTGGTGTATTTGCGGTTTTCCTGTCTCTCCTTGAACCTAAGATATATACGCCCAAAAATTATGCCATTTTGTATCTACCTAGTCCTATAGCTGGCTTACGGGTAGTCAGAAGTCAACAATTACACCGGTTTTGAATCGGCCCTCACACCCTCTTGAAACACAGAAAAAAAATTCAGATCGGTGTAACTTTTCCACACACATTTTCTCATTTTTAAATAAAAATTGAGTCATATTTCTGAGCTCGGTAACTTTTGAATGGTATAACCGATTTTCAAAATTAAACATGCATTGGAAAGGTAATGATCTGTACTATCAGAAGCCGTAAAGGACTTATGTTTTTGTAATTTTTGGGAGTTTTGGGGACGAGAACGAAAAACTGCCCCTAAATGGGAAGGGCCGTAAAATCCACGCCCTTGGACCAAAATAAAGAGGCAACATATGGATGGACGAGTCTTTTCCTAAAATTTAAGATGGGATTTGGCCCAATCTTCAATTCAGTCAGGTTTAGAAAATCGAAAATTTCGTGTATATACATATAGGGTGTCGTATGTAGGGGTGTTGTGCGCCACTGGCGAGAACTGCAGTTCTCTGGTAATAGTACCAAACTTAAGCCACTTGATCAACTTGTTTACTTTGGATATCAGTGAATTTTTTACGAAGAAAGTTATGGTGAAATTATATCTAAATATCTAAAATTGAGCAGACCAGAGGCGATTTTAGAAGTATGTTTAAGGTATGAATTATGTAACAGAGACCTAAAATTGGCATTGCGAATTCGTCTGCTTCACTGCTACATGTTCTTGGTCTTAATTTACGATTCGAGTCTTCCACTGTGAATAAAAGTGATCTAAATCACATTTTGGCCAAGAAACGCATAAGCGCCCAATACTCCACAAGGAGG